>NC_069509.1:9799695-10107253 GCF_027579735.1 Bombina bombina | reverse complement strand
CCCTTCTCCTCCTGCCCTAGATCAGCACTTCCTCCTCCTCCTGCCCCAGATCAGCACTTCCTCCTCCTTCTCCTGCCCCACATCAGCATTTCCTCCTCCTGCCACAGATCAGCACTTCCTTCTCCTCCTGCCCCAGATCAGCACTTCCTCCTCCTCCTCCTGCCCCAGATCAGCACTTCCTCCTTCTCCTGCCCCAGATCAGCACTTCCTCCTCCTTCTCCTGCCCCACATCAGCACTTCCTCCTCCTGCCACAGATCAGCACTTCCTCCTCCTGCTCCTGCCCCACATCAGCACTTCCTCCTCCTTCTCCTGCCCCAGATCAGCACTTCCTCCTCCTTCTCCTGCCCCAGATCAACACTTCCTCCTCCTCCTGCCCCAGATCAGCACTTTCCTCCTCCTCCTGCCCCAGATCAGCACTTCCTCCTCCTCCTGCCCCAGATCAGCACTTCCTCCTCCTCCTGCCCCAGATCAGCACTTCCTCCTCCTCCTGCCCTAGATCAGCACTTGCTCCTTCCCCAGATCAGCACTTCCTCCTCCTGCCCCAGATCAGCACTTCCTCCTGCTCCTGCCCCAGATCAGCACTTCCTCCTCCTCCTCCTGCCCTAGATCAGCACTTCCTCCTGCTCCTGCCCCAGATCAGCACTTCCTCCTCCTCCTCCTGTCCTAGATCAGCACTTCCTCCTGCTCCTTCCCCAGATCAGCACTTCCTCCTCCTCCTGCCCCAGATCAGCACTTCCTCCTGCTCCTGCCCCAGATCAGCACTTCCTCCTCCTCCTTCTCCTGCCCCAGCTCAGCACTTCCTCCTTCTCCTGCCCCACATCAGCACTTCATCCTCCTGCTGCAGATCAGCACTTCCTCCTCCTTCTCCTGCCCCAGATCAGCACTTCCCCCTCCTTCTCCTGCCCCAGATCAGCACTTCCTCCTCCTTCTCCTGCCCCAGATCAGCACTTCCTCCTCCTCCTGCCCCAGATCAGCACTTCCTCCTCCTTCTCCTGCCCCACATCAGCATTTCCTCCTCCTGCCGCAGATCAGCACTTCCTTCTCCTCCTGCCCCAGATCAGCACTTTCTCCTTCTCCTGCCCCAGATCAGCACTTCCTCCTCTTTCTCCTGCCCCACATCAGCACTTCCTCCTCCTGCCACAGATCCGCACTTCCTCCTCCTGCTCCTGCCCCAGATCAGCACTTTCCTCCTCCTGCCCTAGATCAGCACTTCCTCCTCCTCCTCCTCCTCCGCCTGCCCCACATCTGCACTTCCCTCCTCCTGCCCCACATCAGCACTTCCCTCCTTCTCCTGCCCCAGATCAGCACTTCCTCCTCCTTCTCCTGCCCCAGATCAACACTTCCTCCTCCTCCTGCCCCAGATCAGCACTTTCCTCCTCCTCCTGCCCCAGATCAGCACTTCCTCCTCCTGCCCCAGATCAGCACTTCCTCCTGCCCCAGATCAGCAATTCCTCCTCCTCCTGCCCCAGATCAGCACTTCCTCCTCCTCCTCCTGCCCCAGATCAGCACTTCCTCCTCCTCCTGCCCCGATCAGCACTTCCTCCTCCTCCTGCCCCGATCAGCACTTCCTCCTCCTCCTGCTCCGATCAGCACTTCCTCCTCCTCCTGCCCTGATCAGCACTTCCTCCTTCTCCTGCCCCAGATCAGCACGTCCTCCTCCTTCTCCTGCCCCACATCAGCACTTCCTCCTCCTGCCCCAGCTTAGCACTTCCTCCACCTCCTGCCTCAGATCAGCAATTTCCTCCTCCTCCTGCTCCAGATCAGCACTTCCTCCTGCCCCAGCTCAGCACTTCCTCCTCCTCCTCCTGCCCCAGATAAGCACTTTCCTCCTCCTCCTGCCCCAGATCAGCACTTCCTCCTCCTCCTTCTCCTGCCCCAGATCAGCACTTCCTCCTCCTCCTGCTCCGATCAGCACTTCCTCATCCTTCTCCTGCCCCACATCAGCACTTCCTCCTCCTCCTCCTCCTCCTGCCCCAGCTCAGCACTTCCTCCTCCTTCTCCTGCCCCACATCAGCACTTCCTTCTCCTGCCCCACATCAGCACTTCCTCCTCCTTCTTCTGCCCCAGATCAGCACTTCCTCCTCCTTCTCCTGCCCCACATCAGCACTTCCTCCTCCTGCCCCAGATCAGCACTTCCTCCTCCTTCCCCAGATCAGCACTTCCTCCTTCTCCTGCCCCAGATCAGTACTTCCTCCTTCTCCTGCCCCAGATCAGCACTTCCTCCTCCTCCTGCCCCAGCTTAGCACTTCCTCCTCCTCCTGCCCCAGATCAGCACTTCCTCCTCCTCCTGCTCCAGATCAGCACTTCCTCCTCCTCCTGCTCCAGATCAGCACTTCCTCCTCCTTTTTCCCCCAGCTCAGCACTTTCCTCCTCCTCCTGCCCCAGCTCAGCACTTTCCTCCTCCTGCCCTAGATCAGCACTTCCTCCTCCTCCTCCGCCTGCCCCACATCTGCACTTCCCTCCTCCTGCCCCACATCAGCACTTCCCTCCTCCTCCTGCCCCACATCAGCACTTTCTCCGCCTGCCCCTGATTAGCACTTTCTCCTCCTGCCCCTGATCAGCACTTCCTCCTCCTGCCCCTGATCAGCACTTCCCTCCTCCTGCCCCTGATCAGCACTTCCTCCTCCTGCCTCAGGTCAGCACCTCCTCCTCCTGCCTCAGGTCAGTACTTCCTCCTTCTCCTGCCCCAGATCAGCACTTCCTCCTCCTCCTGCCCCAGCTTAGCACTTCCTCCTCCTGCCCCAGATCAGCACTTCCTCCTCCTCCTGCCCCAGCTTAGCACTTCCTCCTCCTGCCCCAGATCAGCACTTCCTCCTCCTCCTGCTCCAGATCAGCACTTCCTCCTCCTTTTTCCCCCAGCTCAGCACTTTCCTCCTCCTCCTGCCCCAGCTCAGCACTTTCCTCCTCCTGCCCCAGATCAGCACTTCCTCCTCCTCCTCCGCCTGCCCCACATCTGCACTTCCCTCCTCCTGCCCCACATCAGCACTTCCCTCCTCCTCCTGCCCCACATCAGCACTTTCTCCGCCTGCCCCTGATTAGCACTTTCTCCTCCTGCCCCTGATCAGCACTTCCTCCTCCTGCCCCTGATCAGCACTTCCCTCCTCCTGCCCCTGATCAGCACTTCCTCCTCCTGCCTCATTTCAGCACCTCCTCCTCCTGCCTCAGGTTAGCACTTCCTCCTCCACCTGCCCCTGATCAGCACTTCCCTCCTCCTGCCCATGATCAGCACTTCCCTTCTCCTCCTCCTGCCCCAGATCAGCACTTCCTCCTCCTGCCCCAGATCAGCACTTCCTCCTCCTTCTTCTGCCCCACATCAGCATTTCCTCCTCCTGCCGCAGATCAGCACTTCCTCCTCCTCCTTCTCCTGCCCCAGATCAGCACTTCCTCCTCCTTCTCCTGCCCCACATCAGCACTTCCTCCTCCTGCCGCAGATCAGCACTTCCTCCTCCTGCTCCTGCCCCAGATCAGCACTTCCTCCTCCTCCTTCTCCTGCCCCAGCTCAGCACTTACTCCTTCTCCTGCCCCACATCAGCACTTCCTCCTCCTGCTGCAGATCAGCACTTCCTCCTCCTCCCTCTCCTGCCCCAGATCAGCACTTCCTCCTCCTTCCCCAGATCAGCACTTCCTCCTCCTCCTGCCCCACATCAGCATTTCCTCCTCCTGCCACAGATCAGCACTTCCTCCTCCTCCTGCCCCTGATCAGCACTTCCTCCTCCTCCTGCCCCAGATCAGCACTTCCTCCTTCTCCTGACCCAGATCAGCACTTCCTCCTCCTTCTCCTGCCCCACATCAGCACTTCTTCCTCCTGCTGCAGATCAGCACTTCCTCCTCCTGCTCCTGCCCCAGATCAGCACTTCCTCCTCCTCCTGCCCTAGATCAGCACTTCCTCCTGCTCCTGCCCCAGATCAGCACTTCCTCCTCCTCCTGCCCCAGATCAGCACTTCCTCCTCCTCCTGCCCCAGATCAGCACTTCCTCCTCCTCCTGCCCCAGATCAGCACTTCCTCCTCCTCCTGCCCTAGATCAGCACTTCCTCCTGCTCTTGCCCCAGATCAGCACTTCCTCCTCCTGCCCCAGATCAGCACTTCCTCCTGCTCCTGCCCCAGATCAGCATTTCCTCCTCCTGCCGCAGATCAGCACTTCCTCCTCCTCCTCCTGCCCCAGATCAGCACTTCCTCCTCCTGCCCCAGATCAGCACTTCCTCCTTCTCCTGCCCCAGATCAGCACTTCCTCCTCCTTCTCCTGCCCCACATCAGCACTTCCTCCTCCTGCCACAGATCAGCACTTCCTCCTCCTGCTCCTGTCCCAGATCAGCACTTCCTCCTCCTCCTCCTGCCCTAGATCAGCACTTCCTCCTCCTCCTGCCCCAGATCAGCACTTCCTCCTCCTCCTGCCCCAGATCAGCACTTCCTCCTCCTCCTGCCCCAGATCAGCACTTCCTCCTCCTCCTGCCCCAGATCAGCACTTCCTCCTCCTCCTGCCCCAGATCAGCACTTCCTCCTCCTCCTGCCCTAGATCAGCACTTGCTCCTGCCCCAGATCAGCACTTCCTCCTCCTGCCCCAGATCAGCACTTCCTCCTGCTCCTGCCCCAGATCAGCACTTCCTCCTCCTGCCCTAGATCAGCACTTCCTCCTGCTCCTGTCCCAGATCAGCACTTCCTCCTCCTCCTGTCCTAGATCAGCACTTCCTCCTGCTCCTGCCCCAGATCAGCACTTCCTCCTCCTCCTGCCCCAGATCAGCACTTCCTCCTGCTCCTGCCCCAGATCAGCACTTCCTCCTCCTGTCGCAGATCAGCACTTCCTCCTCCTCCTGCCCCACATCAGCACTTCCTCCTCCTCCTGCCCCAGATCAGCACTTCCTCCTTCTCCTGCCCCAGATCAGCACTTCCTCCTCCTTCTCCTGCCCCACATCAGCACTTCCTCCTCCTGCCACAGATCAGCACTTCCTCCTCCTGCTCCTGCCCCAGATCAGCACTTCCTCCTCCTCCTGCCCTAGATCAGCACTTCCTCCTCCTCCTGCCCTAGATCAGCACTTCCTCCTCCTCCTGCCCCAGATCAGCACTTCCTCCTCCTCCTGCCCCAGATCAGCACTTCCTCCTCCTCCTGCCCAGATCAGCACTTCCTCCTCCTCCTGCCCCAGATCAGCACTTCCTCCTCCTCCTGCCCCAGATCAGCACTTCCTCCTCCTGCCGCAGATCAGCACTTGCTCCTGCCCCAGATCAGCACTTCCTCCTCCTGCCCCAGATCAGCACTTCCTCCTGCTCCTGCCCCAGATCAGCACTTCCTCCTCCTCCTCCTGCCCTAGATCAGCACTTGCTCCTGCTCCTGCCCCAGATCAGCACTTCCTCCTCCTCCTGTCTAGATCAGCACTTCCTCCTGCTCCTGCCCCAGATCAGCACTTCCTCCTCCTCCTGCCCCAGATCAGCACTTCCTCCTGCTCCTGCCCCAGATCAGCACTTCCTCCTCCTCCTGCCCCAGATCAGCACTTCCTCCTCTCCTGCCCCAGATCAGCACTTCCTCCTCCTCCTGCCCCAGATCAGCACTTCCTCCTCCTCCTGCCCCAGATCAGCACTTCCTCCTCCTCCTGCCCCAGATCAGCACTTCCTCCTCCTCCTGCCCCAGATCAGCACTTCCTCCTCCTCCTGCCCTAGATCAGCACTTGCTCCTGCCCCAGATCAGCACTTCCTCCTCCTGCCCCAGATCAGCACTTCCTCCTGCTCCTGCCCCAGATCAGCACTTCCTCCTCCTGCCCTAGATCAGCACTTCCTCCTGCTCCTGTCCCAGATCAGCACTTCCTCCTCCTCCTGTCCTAGATCAACACTTCCTCCTGCTCCTGCCCCAGATCAGCACTTCCTCCTCCTCCTGCCCCAGATCAGCACTTCCTCCTGCTCCTGCCCCAGATCAGCACTTCCTCCTCCTGCCGCAGATCAGCACTTCCTCCTCCTCCTGCCCCACATCAGCACTTCCTCCTCCTCCTGCCCCAGATCAGCACTTCCTCCTTCTCCTGCCCCAGATCAGCACTTCCTCCTCCTTCTCCTGCCCCACATCAGCACTTCCTCCTCCTGCCACAGATCAGCACTTCCTCCTCCTGCTCCTGCCCCAGATCAGCACTTCCTCCTCCTCCTGCCCTAGATCAGCACTTCCTCCTCCTCCTGCCCTAGATCAGCACTTCCTCCTCCTCCTGCCCCAGATCAGCACTTTCTCCTCCTCCTGCCCCAGATCAGCACTTCCTCCTTCTCCTCCTCCTGCCCCAGATCAGCACTTCCTCCTCCTCCTGCCCCAGATCAGCACTTCCTCCTCCTCCTGCCCCAGATCAGCACTTCCTCCTCCTGCCCTAGATCAGCACTTGCTCCTGCCCCAGATCAGCACTTCCTCCTCCGGCCCCAGATCAGCACTTCCTCCTGCTCCTGCCCCAGATCAGCACTTCCTCCTCCTCCTCCTGCCCTAGATCAGCACTTGCTCCTGCTCCTGCCCCAGATCAGCACTTCCTCCTCCTCCTGTCCTAGATCAGCACTTCCTCCTGCTCCTGCCCCAGATCAGCACTTCCTCCTCCTCCTGCCCCAGATCAGCACTTCCTCCTGCTCCTGCCCCAGATCAGCACTTCCTCCTCCTTCTCCTGCCCCAGCTCAGCACTTCCTCCTTCTCCTGCCCCACATCAGCACTTCCTCCTCCTGCCCCAGATCAGCACTTCCCCCTCCTTCTCTTGCCCCAGATCAGCACTTCCTCCTCCTTCTCCTGCCCCAGATCAGCACTTCCTCCTCCTCCTGCCCCAGATCAGCACTTCCTCCTCCTTCTCCTGCCCCACATCAGCATTTCCTCCTCCTGCCGCAGATCAGCACTTCCTTCTCCTCCTGCCCCAGATCAGCACTTCCTCCTCCTCCTGCCCCAGATCAGCACTTCCTCCTTCTCCTGCCCCAGATCAGCACTTCCTCCTCCTTCTCCTGCCCCACATCAGCACTTCCTCCTCCTGCCACAGATCAGCACTTCCTCCTCCTCCTGCCCCAGATCAGCACTTCCTCCTCCTCCTGCTCCAGATCAGCACTTCCTCCTCCTCCTGCTCCAGATCAGCACTTCCTCCTCCTTTTTCCCCCAGTTCAGCACTTTCCTCCTCCTCCTGCCCCAGCTCAGCACTTTCCTCCTCCTGCCCTAGATCAGCACTTTCTCCTCCTCCTCCGCCTGCCGCACATCTGCACTTCCCTCCTCCTGCCCCACATCAGCACTTCCCTCCTGCCCCACATCAGCACTTTCTCCGCCTGCCCCTGATTAGCACTTTCTCCTCCTGCCCCTGATCAGCACTTCCTCCTCCTGCCCCTGATCAGCACTTCCCTCCTCCTGCCCCTGATCAGCACTTCCTCCTCCTGCCTCAGGTCAGCATCTCCTCCTCCTGCCTCAGGTCAGCACTTCCTCCTCCACCTGCCCCTGATCAGCACTTCCCTCCTCCTCCTGCCCATGATCAGCACTTCCCTTCTCCTCCTCCTGCCCCAGATCAGCACTTCCTCCTCCTCCTCCTGCCCCAGATCAGCACTTCCTCCTCCTTCTCCTGCCCCACATCAGCATTTCCTCCTCCTGCCGCAGATCAGCACTTCCTCCTCCTCCTGCCCCAGATCAGCACTTCCTCCTCCTCCTTCTCCTGCCCCAGCTCAGCACTACCTCCTTCTCCTGCCCCACATCAGCACTTCCTCCTCCTGCCCCAGATCAGCACTTCCCCCTCCTTCTCCTGCCCCAGATCAGCACTTCCTCCTCCTTCTCCTGCCCCAGATCAGCACTTCCTCCTCCTCCTGCCCCAGATCAGCACTTCCTCCTCCTTCTCCTGCCCCACATCAGCATTTCCTCCTCCTGCCGCAGATCAGCACTTCCTTCTCCTCCTGCCCCAGATCAGCACTTCCTCCTCCTCCTGCCCCAGATCAGCACTTCCTCCTCCTTCTCCTGCCCCACATCAGCATTTCCTCCTCCTGCCGCAGATCAGCACTTCCTCCTCCTCCTGCCCCAGATCAGCACTTCCTCCTCCTCCTTCTCCTGCCCCAGCTCAGCACTTCCTCCTCCTCCTGCCCCAGATCAGCACTTCCTCCTCCTTCTCCTGCCCCACATCAGCACTTCCTCCTCCTGCCACAGATCAGCACTTCCTCCTCCTCCTGCCCCAGATCAGCACTTCCTCCTCCTCCTCCTGCTCCAGATCAGCACTTCCTCCTCCTCCTGCTCCAGATCAGCACTTCCTCCTCCTTTTTCCCCCAGTTCAGCACTTTCCTCCTCCTCCTGCCCCAGCTCAGCACTTTCCTCCTCCTGCCCTAGATCAGCACTTTCTCCTCCTCCTCCGCCTGCCGCACATCTGCACTTCCCTCCTCCTGCCCCACATCAGCACTTCCCTCCTCCTCCTGCCCCACATCAGCACTTTCTCCGCCTGCCCCTGATTAGCACTTTCTCCTCCTGCCCCTGATCAGCACTTCCTCCTCCTGCCCCTGATCAGCACTTCCCTCCTCCTGCCCCTGATCAGCACTTCCTCCTCCTGCCTCAGGTCAGCACCTCCTCCTCCTGCCTCAGGTCAGCACTTCCTCCTCCACCTGCCCCTGATCAGCACTTCCCTCCTCCTCCTGCCCATGATCAGCACTTCCCTTCTCCTCCTCCTGCCCCAGATCAGCACTTCCTCCTCCTCCTCCTGCCCCAGATCAGCACTTCCTCCTCCTTCTCCTGCCCCACATCAGCATTTCCTCCTCCTGCCGCAGATCAGCACTTCCTCCTCCTCCTGCCCCAGATCAGCACTTCCTCCTCCTCCTTCTCCTGCCCCAGATCAGCACTTCCTCCTCCTTCTCCTGTCCCACATCAGCACTTCCTCCTCCTGCCGCAGATCAGCACTTCCTCCTCCTGCTCCTGCCCCAGATCAGCACTTCCTCCTCCTCCTTCTCCTGCCCCAGCTCAGCACTTACTCCTTCTCCTGCCCCACATCAGCACTTCCTCCTCCTCCTGCCCTAGATCAGCACTTCCTCCTCCTCCTGCCCCAGATCAGCACTTCCTCTTCCTCCTGCCCCAGATCAGCACTTCCTCCTTCTCCTCCTCCTGCCCCAGATCAGCACTTCCTCCTCCTCCTGCCCCAGATCAGCACTTCCTCTTCCTGCCGCAGATCAGCACTTCCTCCTCCTGCTCCTGTCCCAGATCAGCACTTCCTCCTCCTCCTTCTCCTGCCCCAGATCAGCACTTCCTCCTCCTGCTCCTGTCCCAGATCAGCACTTCCTCCTCCTCCTGCTCCTGCCCCAGATCAGCACTTCCTCCTCCTCCTTCTCCTGCCCCAGCTCAGCACTTACTCCTTCTCCTGCCCCACATCAGCACTTCCTCCTCCTGCTGCAGATCAGCACTTCCTCCTCCTCCCTCTCCTGCCCCAGATCAGCACTTCCTCCTCCTTCTCCTGCCCCAGATCAGCACTTCCTCCTCCTCCTGCCCCAGATCAGCACTTCCTCCTCCTCCTTCCCCAGATCAGCACTTCCTCCTCCTTCTCCTGCCCCACATCAGCATTTCCTCCTCCTGCCGCAGATCAGCACTTCCTCCTCCTCCTGCCCCAGATCAGCACTTCCTCCTCCTCCTCCTGCCCCAGATCAGCACTTCCTCCTACTCCTGCCCCAGATCAGCACTTCCTCCTCCTCCTGCCCCAGATCAGCACTTCCTCCTACTCCTGCCCCAGATCAGCACTTCCTCCTCCTTCTCCTGCCCCACATCAGCACTTCCTCCTCCTGCCGCAGATCAGCACTTCCTCCTCCTGCTCCTGCCCCAGATCAGCACTTCCTCCTCCTCCTCCTGCCCTAGATCAGCACTTCCTCCTCCTGCCCTAGATCAGCACTTCCTCCTCCTCCTGCCCCAGATCAGCACTTCCTCTTCCTCCTGCCCCAGATCAGCACTTCCTCCTTCTCCTCCTCCTGCCCCAGATCAGCACTTCCTCCTCCTCCTGCCCCAGATCAGCACTTCCTCTTCCTGCCGCAGATCAGCACTTCCTCCTCCTGCTCCTGTCCCAGATCAGCACTTCCTCCTCCTCCTTCTCCTGCCCCAGATCAGCACTTCCTCCTCCTTCTCCTGCCCCAGATCAACACTTCCTCCTCCTCCTGCCCCAGATCAGCACTTTCCTCCTCCTTCTCCTGCCCCAGATCAGCACTTCCTCCTCCTGCCCCAGATCAGCACTTCCTCCTCCTGCCCTAGATCAGCACTTCCTCCTCCTCCTGCCCTAGATCAGCACTTCCTCCTCCTCCTGCCCCAGATCAGCACTTCCTCTTCCTCCTGCCCCAGATCAGCACTTCCTCCTTCTCCTCCTCCTGCCCCAGATCAGCACTTCCTCCTCCTCCTGCCCCAGATCAGCACTTCCTCTTCCTGCCGCAGATCAGCACTTCCTCCTCCTGCTCCTGTCCCAGATCAGCACTTCCTCCTCCTCCTTCTCCTGCCCCAGATCAGCACTTCCTCCTCCTTCTCCTGTCCCAGATCAACACTTCCTCCTCCTCCTGCCCCAGATCAGCACTTTCCTCCTTCTCCTCCTGCCCCAGATCAGCACTTCCTCCTCCTGCCCCAGATCAGCACTTCCTCCTCCTTCTCCTGCCCCAGATCAGCACTTCCTCCTGACCCAGATCAGCACTTCCTCCTCCTCCTGCCCCGATCAGCACTTCCTCCTCCTCCTGCCCCAGATCAGCACTTCCTCCTCCTCCTCCTCCTCCTGCCCCAGATCAGCACTTCCTCCTCCTGCCCCAGATCAGCACTTCCTCCTCCTCCTGCCCCGATCAGCACTTCCCTTCTCCTCCTCCTGCCCCGATCAGCACTTCCTCCTCCTCCTGCCCCGATCAGCACTTCCTCCTCCTCCTGCCCCGATCAGCACTTCCTCCTCCTCCTGCCCCGATCAGCACTTCCTCCTTCTCCTGCCCCAGATCAGCACTTCCTCCTCCTCCTGCCCCTATCAGCACTTCCTCCTTCTCCTGCCCCAGATCAGCATGTCCTCCTCCTGCCCCAGCTTAGCACTTCCTCCTCCTCCTGCTCCAGATCAGCACTTCCTCCTGCCCCAGCTCAGCACTTCCTCCTCCTCCTGCCCCAGATCAGCACTTTCCTCCTCCTCCTGCCCCAGATCAGCACTTCCTCCTCCTCCTCCTTCTCCTGCCCCAGATCAGCACTTCCTCCTCCTCCTGCTCCGATCAGCACTTCCTCACCCTTCTCCTGCCCCACATCAGCACTTCCTCCTCCTCCTCCTCCTCCTGCCCCAGCTCAGCACTTCCTCCTCCTCCTGCTCCAATCAGCACTTCCTCCTCCTTCTCCTGCCCCACATCAGCACTTCCTTCTCCTGCCCCACATCAGCACTTCCTCCTCCTTCTCCTGCCCCAGATCAGCACTTCCTCCTCCTTCTCCTGCCCCACATCAGCACTTCCTCCTCCTGCCCCAGATCAGCACTTCCTCCTCCTTCCCCAGATCAGCACTTCCTCCTTCTCCTGCCCCAGATCAGTACTTCCTCCTTCTCCTGCCCCAGATCAGCACTTCCTCCTCCTCCTGCCCCAGCTTAGCATTTCCTCCTCCTGCCCCAGATCAGCACTTCCTCCTCCTCCTGCTCCAGATCAGCACTTCCTCCTCCTTTTTCCCCCAGCTCAGCACGTTCCTCCTCCTCCTGCCCGAGCTCAGCACTTTCCTCCTCCTGCTCCAGATCAGCACTTCCTCCTCCTCCTCCTCCGCCTGCCCCACATCTGCACTTCCCTCCTCCTGCCCCACATCAGCACTTCCCTCCTCCTCCTGCCCCACATCAGCACTTTCTCCGCCTGCCCCTGATTAGCACTTTCTCCTCCTGCCCCTGATCAGCACTTCCTCCTCCTGCCCCTGATCAGCACTTCCCTCCTCCTGCCCCTGATCAGCACTTCCCTCCTCCTGCCCCTGATCAGCACTTCCTCCTCCTACCTCAGGTCAGCACCTCCTCCTCCTGCCTCAGGTCAGCACTTCCTCCTCCACCTGCCCCAGATCAGCACTTCCCTTCTCCTCCTGCCCTAGATCAGCACTTCCCTCCTCCTCCTGCCCCTGATCAGCACTTCCCTCCTCCTCCTGCCCATGATCAGCACTTCCCTTCTCCTCCTCCTGCCCCAGGTCAGCACTTCCTCCTCCTGCCTCAGATAAGCACTTCCCTCCTCTTGCCTAAGGTCAGCACTTCCTCCTCCTCCTCCTGCACCAGATCAGCACTTTCCTCCTTCTCCTGCCCCTGATCAGCACTTCCCTCCTCCTCCTGCCCCTGATCAGCACTTCCCTCCTCCTCCTGCCCATGATCAGCACTTCCCTTCTCCTCCTCCTGCCCCAGATCAGCACTTCCTCCTCCTCCTCCTCCTGCCCCAGATCAGCACTTCCCTCCTCCTGCCCCAGATCAGCACTTCCCTTTTACTCCTGCCCCAGATCAGCACTTCCTTCTTCCGTATTAAGGGCATCATTCATCTGGTATTAACCCTTGATATCCGGGCTATACAGTAACACCCCACATCTGCACTTCCCTCCTGCCCCACATCAGCACTTCCCTCCTCCTCCTGCCCCTGATCAGCACTTCCTCCTCCTGCCCCTGATCAGCACTTCCTCCTCCTGCCTCAGGTCAGCACTTCCTCCTCCTCCTGCCCCAGATCAGCACTTCCTCCTCCTCCTGCCCCAGATCAGCACTTCCCTCCTGCTCCTGCCCCAGATCAGCACTTCCCTCCTGCTCCTGCCCCAGATCAGCACTTCCTCCTCCGCCTGCCCCAGATCAGCACTTCCTCCACCTCCTGCCCCAGATCAGCACTTCCCTCCTGCTCCTGCCCCAGATCAGCACTTGCTCCACCTCCTGCCCCAGATCAGCACTTCCTCCTCCTCCTGCCCCAGATCAGCACTTCCTCCCTCTTCTGCCCCAGATCAGCACTTCCTCCTCCTCCTCCTGCCCCAGATCAGCACTTCCTCCTCCTCCTCCGCCTGCCCCACATCTGCACTTCCCTCCTCCTGCCCCACATCAGCACTTCCCTCCTCCTCCTGCCCCACATCAGCACTTCCTCCTCCTGCCCCTGATCAGCACTTCCTCCTCCTGCCCCTGATCAGCACTTCCCTCCTCCTGCCCCTGATCAGCACTTCCTCCTCCTGCCTCAGGTCAGCACCTCCTCCTCCTGCCTCAGGTCAGCACTTCCTCCTCCACCTGCCCCAGATCAGCACTTCCCTTCTCCTCCTGCCCTAGATCAGCACTTCCCTCCTCCTCCTGCCCCTGATCAGCACTTCCCTCCTCCTCCTGCCCATGATCAGCACTTCCCTTCTCCTCCTCCTGCCCCAGGTCAGCACTTCCTCCTCCTCCTCCTCCTGCCCCAGATCAGCACTTCCCTCCTCTTGCCTAAGGTCAGCACTTCCTCCTCCTCCTCCTGCCCCAGATCAGCACTTCCCTCCTCCTCCTGCCCATGATCAGCACTTCTCCTCCTCCTGCCCCAGATCAGCACTTCCCTCCTCCTTCTGCCCATGATCAGCACTTCCTCCTCCACCTGCCCCAGATCAGCACTTCCCTTCTCCTCCTGCCCTAGATCAGCACTTCCCTCCTCCTCCTGCCCCTGATCAACACTTCCCTCCTCCTCCTGCCCATGATCAGCACTTCCCTTCTCCTCCTCCTGCCCCAGATCAGCACTTCCTCCTCCTCCTCCTGCCCCAGATCAGCACTTCCCTCCTCCTGCCCCAGATCAGCACTTCCCTTTTACTCCTGCCCCAGATCAGCACTTCCTCCTTCCGTATTAAGGGCATCATTCATCTGGTATTAACCCTCGATATCCGGGCTATACCGTAACACCCCACATCTGCACTTCCCTCCTCCTCCTGCCCCACATCAGCACTTCCCTCCTCCTCCTGCCCCTGATCAGCACTTCCTCCTCCTGCCCCTGATCAGCACTTCCTCCTCCTGCCTCAGGTCAGCACTTCCTCCTCCTCCTCCTGCCCCAGATCAGCACTTCCTCCTCCTTCTCCTGCCCCAGATCAGCACTTCCTCCTCCTCCTGCCCCAGATCAGCACTTCCTCCTCCTCCTGCCCCAGATCAGCACTTCCTCCCTCTTCTGCCCCAGATCAGCACTTCCTCCTCCTCCTGCCCCAGATCAGCACTTCCTCCTCCGCCTGCCCCACATCTGCACTTCCCTCCTCCTGCCCCACATCAGCACTTCCCTCCTCCTCCTGCCCCACATCAGCACTTTCTCCGCCTGCCCCTGATCAGCACTTCCTCCTCCTGCACCTGATCAGCACTTCCCTTCTCCTGCCCCTGATCAGCAATTCCTCCTCCTACCTCAGGTCAGCACCTCCTCCTCCTGCCTCAGGTCAGCACTTCCTCCTCCACCTGCCCCAGATCAGCACTTCCCTTCTCCTCCTGCCCTAGATCAGCACTTCCCTCCTCCTCCTGCCCCTGATCAGCACTTCCCTCCTCCTCCTGCCCATGATCAGCACTTCCCTTCTCCTCCTCCTGCCCCAGGTCAGCACTTACTCCTCCTCCTCCTGCCCCAGATCAGCACTTCCCTCCTCTTGCCTAAGGTCAGCACTTCCTCCTCCTCCTGCCCCAGATCAGCACTTCCCTCCTCCTCCTGCCCCTGATTAGCACTTCCCTCCTCCTCCTGCCCATGATCAGCACGTCTCCTCCTCCTGCCCCAGGTCAGCACTTCCTCCTCCTCCTGCCCCTGATCAGCACTTCCCTCCTCCTCCTGCCCATGATCAGCACTTCCCTTCTCCTCCCCCTGCCCCAGATCAGCACTACCTCCTCCTCCTGCCCCAGATCAGCACTTCCCTCCTCCTGCCCCATATCAGCACTTCCCTTTTACTCCTGCCCCAGATCAGCACTTCCTCCTCCTGCCCCAGATCAGCACTTCCCCCCTCCTGCCTAAGGTCAGCACTTCCTCCTCCTCCTGCCCCAGATCAGCACTTCCCTTCTCCTCCTGCCCCAGATCAGCACTTCCCTTCTCCTCCTGCCCCAGATCAGCACTTCCCTTCTCCTCCTGCCCCAGATCATCACTTCCCTTCTCCTCCTGCCCCAGATCATCACTTCCCTTCTCCTCCTGCCCCAGATCAGCACTTCCCTTCTCCTCCTGCCCCAGATCATCACTTCCCTTCTCCTCCTGCCCCAGATCATCACTTCCCTTCTCCTCCTGCCCCAGATCATCACTTCCCTTCTCCTCCTGCCCCAGATAATCACTTCCCTTCTCCTCCTGCCCCAGATCAGCACTTCCCTTCTCCTCCTGCCCCAGATCAGCACTTCCCTTCTCCTCCTGCCCCAGATCAGCACTTCCCTTCTCCTCCTGCCCCAGATAATCACTTCCCTTCTCCTCCTGCCCCAGATCAGCACTTCCCTTCTCCTCCTGCCCCAGATCAGCACTTCCCTTCTCCTCCTGCCCCAGATCAGCACTTCCCTTCTCCTCCTGCCCCAGATCAGCACTTCCCTTCTCCTCCTGCCCCAGATCAGCACTTCCCTTCTCCTCCTGCCCCAGATCAGCACTTCCCTCCTCGTGCCTCAGGTCAGCACTTCCTCCTCCTCCTCCTCCTCCTCCTCCCCCAGATCAGCACTTCCTCCTCCTCCCCCAGATCAAAACTTCCCTCCTCCTCCTGTCCCAGATCAGCACTTCCCTCCTCCTGCCCCAGATCAGCACTTCCTTCCTCCTGCCTCTGGGCAGCACCTACTCCTCCTCCTGCCCCAGATCAGCACTTCCCTCCTCCTGCCCCAGATCAGCACTTCCTCCTCCTGCCTCAGGTCAGCACTTCTTCCTCTTCATCCTCCTCCTCCTGCCCCTGATCAGCACTTCCCTTCTCCTCCTGCCCCTGATCAGCACTTCCCTCCTCCTCCTCCTCCTGTCCCAGATCAGCACTTCCTCCTCCTCCTGCCCCAGATCAGCACTTCCTGAATCATCCTCCTCCGGCCCCAGATCAGCACTTCCCTCCTCCTGCCTCAGGTCAGCACTCCTCCCTACTGTGTAATGCACCTATATAGGTGTCATTATAATGGGGGTTTGTTGGTCTCTGCATTACTAATTATATTACATAATATAAGCAACAAATCCATGTACCTTAACTTAGCTAATAATAACGTCAGCAGTGAATTCTATAGAGAGACCTTTATCTGTATGTGAGGTGAGGGCGGGAGTGATAGACCTTTATCTGTATGTGAGGTGAGGGTGGGAGTGATAGACCTTTATCTGTATGTTAGGTGAGGGTGGGAGTGATAGACCTTTATCTGTATGTTAGGTGAGGGTGGGAGTGATAGACCTTTATCTGTATGTGAGGTGAGGGTAGGAGTGATAGACTTTAATCTGTATGTGAGGTGAGGGTGAGAGTGATAGACCTTTATCTGTATATGAGGTGAGGGTGGGAGTGATAGACCTTTATCTGTATGTGAGGTGAGGGTGGGAGTGATAGACCTTTATCTGTATGTGAGGTGAGGGTGGGAGTGATAGACCTTTATCTGTATGTGAGGTGAGTGTGATAGACTTTTATCTGTATGTGAGGTGAGGGTGGGAGTGATGGACCTTTATCTGTATGTGAGGTGAGGATGGGAGTGATAGACCTTCATCTGTATGTGAGGTGAGGGTGGGAAGTGATAGACCTTTATCTGTATGTGAGGTGATGGTGGGACTGATAGACCTTTATCTGTATGTGAGGTGAGGCTGGGAGTGAGAGACCTTTATCTGTATGTGAGGTGAGGGTGGGAGTGATGGACCTTAATCTGTATGTGAGGTGAGGGTGGGAGTGATAGACCTTCATCTGTATGTGAGGTGAGGGTGGGAGTGAGAGACCTTTATCTGTATGTGAGGTGAGGGTGGGAGTGATAGACCTTTATCTGTATGTGAGGTGAGGGTGGGAGTGATAGACCATCATCTGTATGTGAGGCGAGGGTGGGAAGTGATAGACCTTTATCTGTATGTGAGGTGAGGGTGGGAGTGATAGACCTTTATCTGTATGTGAGGTGAGTGTGATAGACCTTTATCTGTATGTGAGGTGAGTGTGATAGACCTTTATCTGTATGTGAGGTGAGGGTGGGTGTGATAGACCATCATCTGTATGTGAGGTGAGGGTGGGAGTGATAGACCATCATCTGTATGTGAGGCGAGGGTGGGAAGTGATAGACCTTTATCTGTATGTGAGGTGAGGGTGGGAGTGATAGACCTTTATCTGTATGTGAGGTGAGTGTGATAGACCTTTATCTTTATGTGAGGTGAGGGTGGGAAGTGATAGACCTTTATCTGTATGTGAGGTGATGGTGGGAGTGATAGACCTTTATCTGTATGTGAGGGTGGGAGTGATAGACCTTCATCTGTATGTGAGGTGAGGGTGGGAGTGAGAGATCTTTATCTGTATGTGAGGTGAGGGTAGGAGTGGGAGTGATAGACCTTAATCTGTATGTGAGGTGAGGGTGGGAGTGATAGACCTTCATCTGTATGTGACGTGAGGGTGGGAGTGAGAGACATTTATCTGTATGTGAGGTGAGGGTGGAGTGATAGACCTTTATCTGTATGTGAGGTGAGGGTGGGAGTGATAGACCTTCATCTGTATGTGAGGTGAGGGTGGGTGTGATAGACCTTTATCTGTATGTGAGGGTGGGAAGTGATAGACCTTTATCTGAATGTGCGGTAAGGGTGGGAGTGATAGACCTTTATCTGTATGTGAGATGAGGGTGGGAGTGATAGACCTTTATCTGTATGTTAGGTGAGGGTGGGAGTGATAGACCTTTATCTGTATGTGAGGTGAGGGTGGGAGTGATAGACTTTAATCTGTATGTGAGGTGAGGGTGAGAGTGATAGACCTTTATCTGTATGTGAGGTGAGGGTGGGAGTGATAGACCTTTATCTGTATGTGGGATGAGAGTGATAGACCTTTATCTGTATGTGAGGTGAGGGTGGGAGTGATAGACCTTTATCTGTATGTGAGGTGAGGGTGGGAGTGATAGACCTTTATCTGTATGTGAGGTGAGGGTGGGAGTGATAGACCTTTATCTGTATGTGAGATGAGGGTGGGAGTGATAGACCTTTATCTGTATGTTAGGTGAGGGTGGGAGTGATAGACCTTTATCTGTATGTGAGGTGAGGGTGGGAGTGATAGACTTTAATCTGTATGTGAGGTGAGGGTGAGAGTGATAGACCTTTATCTGTATGTGAGGTGAGGGTGGGAGTGATAGACCTTTATCTGTATGTGGGGTGAGAGTGATAGACCTTTATCTGTATGTGAGGTGAGGGTGGGAGTGATAGACCTTTATCTGTATGTCAGGTGAGGGTGGGTGTGATAGACCTTTATCTGTATGTGAGGTGAGGGTGGGTGGGATAGACCATCATCTGTATGTGAGGTGAGAGTGGGAGTGATAGACCATCATCTGTATGTTAGGTGACGGTGGGAGTGATAGACCGTCATCTGTATGTGAGGTGAGGGCGGGAGTGATAGACCTTTATCTGTATGTGAGGTGAGGGTGGGAGTGATAGACCTTTATCTGTATGTGAGTTGAGGGTGGGAGTGATAGACCTTTATCTGTATGTGAGGTGAGGATGGGAGTGATAGACCTTTATCTGTATGTGAGGTGAGGATGGGAGTGATAGACCTTTATCTGTATGTGAGGTGATGGTGGGAGTGATAGACCTTTATCTGTATGTGAGGTGAGGGTGGGAGTGATAGACCTTCATCTGTATGTGAGGTGAAGGTGGGAGTGAGAGACCTTTATCTGTATGTGAGGTGGGAGTGATAGACCTTTATCTGTATGTGAGGTGAGGGTGGGAGTGATAGACCTTTATCTGTATGTGAGGTGAGGGCGGGAGTGATAGACCTTTATCTGTATGTGAGGTGAGGGTGGGAATGATAGACCTTTATCTGTATGTGAGGTGAGGGTGGGAATGATAGACCTTTATCTGTATGTGCAGTGAGGGTGGGAATGATAGACCTTTATCTGTTTGTGAGGTGAGGGTGAGAGTGATAGACCTTTATCTGTATGTGAGGTGAGGGTGGGAGTGATAGACCTTTATCTGTATGTGAGGTGAGGGTGGGAGTGATAGACCTTTATCTGTATGTGAGGTGAGGGCGGGAGTGATAGACCTTTATCTGTATGTGAGGTGAGGGTGGGAATGATAGACCTTTATCTGTATGTGAGGTGAGGGTGGGAATGATAGACCTTTATCTGTATGTGCAGTGAGGGTGGGAATGATAGACCTTTATCTGTTTGTGAGGTGAGGGTGAGAGTGATAGACCTTTATATGTATGTGAGGTGAGGGTGGGAATGATAGACCTTTATATGTATGTGAGGTGAGGGTGGGAGTGATAGACCTTTATATGTATGTGAGGTGAGGGTGGGAGTGATAGACCTTTATATGTATTTGAGGTGAGGGTGGGAGTGATAGACCTTTATATGTATGTGAGGTGAGGGTGGGAGTGATATACCTTTATCTGTATGTGAGGTGAGGGTGGGAGTGATAGACCTTTATCTGTATGTGAGGTGAGGGTGGGAGTGATAGACCTTTATCTGTATGTGAGATGAGGGTGGGAGTGATAGACCTTTATCTGTATGTTAGGTGAGGGTGGGAGTCATAGACCTTTATCTGTATGTGAGGTGAGGGTGGGAGTGATAGACTTTAATCTGTATGTGAGGTGAGGGTGAGAGTGATAGACCTTTATCTGTATGTGAGGTGAGGGTGGGAGTGATAGACTTTAATCTGTATGTTAGGTGAGGGTGAGAGTGATAGACCTTTATCTGTATGTGAGGTGAGGGTGGGAGTGATAGACCTTTATCTGTATGTGGGATGAGAGTGATAGACCTTTATCTGTATGTGAGGTGAGGGTGGGAGTGATAGACCTTTATCTGTATGTGAGGTGAGGGTGGGAGTGATAGACCTTTATCTGTATGTGAGGTGAGGGTGGGAGTGATAGACCTTTATCTGTATGTGAGGTGAGGGTGGGAGTGATAGACCTTTATCTGTATGTTAGGTGAGGGTGGGAGTGATAGACCTTTATCTGTATGTGAGGTGAGGGTGGGAGTGATAGACTTTAATCTGTATGTGAGGTGAGGGTGAGAGTGATAGACCTTTATCTGTATGTGAGGTGAGGGTGGGAGTGATAGACCTTTATCTGTATGTGGGGTGAGAGTGATAGACCTTTATCTGTATGTGAGGTGAGGGTGGGAGTGATAGACCTTTATCTGTATGTCAGGTGAGGGTGGGTGTGATAGACCTTTATCTGTATGTGAGGTGAGGGTGGGTGGGATAGACCATCATCTGTATGTGAGGTGAGAGTGGGAGTGATAGACCATCATCTGTATGTTAGGTGAGGGTGGGAGTGATAGACCGTCATCTGTATGTGAGGTGAGGGCGGGAGTGATAGACCTTTATCTGTATGTGAGGTGAGGGTGGGAGTGATAGACCTTTATCTGTATGTGAGTTGAGGGTGGGAGTGATAGACCTTTATCTGTATGTGAGGTGAGGATGGGAGTGATAGACCTTTATCTGTATGTGAGGTGAGGATGGGAGTGATAGACCTTTATCTGTATGTGAGGTGATGGTGGGAGTGATAGACCTTTATCTGTATGTGAGGTGAGGGTGGGAGTGATAGACCTTCATCTGTATGTGAGGTGAAGGTGGGAGTGAGAGACCTTTATCTGTATGTGAGGTGGGAGTGGGAGTGATAGACCTTTATCTGTATGTGAGGTGAGGGCGGGAGTGATAGACCGTTATCTGTATGTGAGGTGAGGGTGGGAGTGATAGACCTTTATCTGTATGTGAGGTGAGGGTGGGAGTGATAGACCTTTATCTGTATGTGAGGTGAGGGCGGGAGTGATAGACCTTTATCTGTATGTGAGGTGAGGGTGGGAATGATAGACCTTTATCTGTATGTGAGGTGAGGGTGGGAATGATAGACCTTTATCTGTATGTGCAGTGAGGGTGGGAATGATAGACCTTTATCTGTTTGTGAGGTGAGGGTGAGAGTGATAGACCTTTATATGTATGTGAGGTGAGGGTGGGAATGATAGACCTTTATATGTATGTGAGGTGAGGGTGGGAGTGATAGACCTTTATATGTATGTGAGGTGAGGGTGGGAGTGATAGACCTTTATATGTATTTGAGGTGAGGGTGGGAGTGATAGACCTTTATATGTATGTGAGGTGAGGGTGGGAGTGATATACCTTTATCTGTATGTGAGGTGAGGGTGAGAGTGATAGACCTTTATATGTATGTGAGGTGAGGGTGGGAATGATAGACCTTTATCTGTATGTGAGGTGAGGGTGGGAGTGATAGACCTTTATCTGTATGTGAGGTGAGGGTGGGTGTGATAGACCTTTATCTGTATGTGAGGTGAGGGTGGGTGTGATAGACATTTATATGTATGTGAGGTGAGGGTGGGAAGTGATAGACCTTTATATGTATGTGAGGTGAGGGTGGGAAGTGATAGACCTTTATATGTATGTGAGGGTGGGAAGTGATAGACCTTTATCTGTTTGTGAGGTGAGGGTGGGAAGTGATAGACCTTTATCTGTATGTGAGGTGAGGGTGGGGTGATAGACCTTTTTCTGTATTTGAGGTGAGGATGGGAGTGATAGACCTTTATCTGTATGTGAGGTAAGGTTGGAAGTGAGAGACCTTTATCTGTATGTGAGGTGAGGGTGGGAGTGATAGACCTTTATCTGTATGTGAGGTGAGGGTGAAAGTGATAGACCTTTATATGTATGTGAGGTGAGGGTGGGAATGATAGACCTTTATCTGTTTGTGAGGTGAGGGTGGGAATGATAGACCGTTATCTGTATGTGAGGTGAGGGTGGGAATGATAGACCTTTTTCTGTATGTGAGGTGAGGGTGTGAAGTGATAGACCTTTATCTGTATGTGAGGTGAGGGTGGGAGTGATAGACCTTTATCTGTATGTGAGGTGATGATGGGAGTGATAGACCTTCATCTGTATGTGAGGTGAGGATGGGAGTGATAGACCTTTATCTGTATGTAAGTGAGGGTGGGAGTGATGGACCTTTATCTGTATGTGAGGTAAGGTTGGGAGTGATAGACCTTTATCTGTATGTGAGGTGAGGGTGAGAGTGATAGACCTTTATCTGTATGTGAGGTGAGGCTGGGAGTGATAGACCTTTATCTGCATGTGAGGTGAGGGTGGGAGTGAGAGACCGTTATCTGTATGTGAGGTGAGGGTGGGAGTGATAGACCTTTATCTGTATGTGAGGTGAGGATGGGAGTGATAGACCTTCATCTCTATGTGAGGTGAGGATGGGAGTGATAGACCTTTATCTGTATGTAAGGTGAGGGTGGGAGTGATGGACCTTTATCTGTAAGTGAGGTAAGTTTGGGAGTGATAGACCTTTATCTGTATGTGAGGTGAGGGTGAGAGTGATAGACCTTTATCTGTATGTGAGGTGAGGGTGGGAGTGATAGACCTTTATCTGTATGTGAGGTGAGGGTGAGAGTGATAGACCTTTATCTGTATGTTATGTGAGGGTGGGAGTGATAGACCTTTATCTGTATGTAAGGTGAGGGTGGGAGTGATGGACCTTTATCTGTATGTGAGGTGAGTGTGGGAAGTGATAGACCTTTATCTGTATGTGAGGTGAGGGTGAGAGTGATAGACCTTTATCTGTATGTTATGTGAGGGTGGGAGTGATAGACATTTATCTGTATGTAAGGTGAGGGTGGGAGTGATGGACCTTTATCTGTATGTGAGGTGAGTGTGGGAAGTGATAGACCTTCATCTGTATGTGAGGTGAGGGCGGGAGTGATAGACCTTTATCTGTATATGAGGTAAGGTTGGGAGTGATAGACCTTTATCTGTATGTGAGGTGAGGATGGGAGTGATAGCCCTTCATCTGTATGCGAGGTGAGTGTGGGAAGTGATAGAGCTACCATTCATGTGAGAGGAGACAGTAAGGGTTATGCTGCTTTAAGTGGTAAGTGAGAGGTGACTGAAAATTGGTGCAATCTACATTTTAAAAGAGTGGAATCCAGAATAAATGATGTTTTATTAGTATACAAATTAACACAAGTAGTGTGATTTTTAATAGATTAAATATTTGCTAGATTTTAAGAATAAAAAGTATATACACACATATATATATATATATATTTATATATAAAAGAGTCTTGGGATTTTGTGGAAGAGGAGGGAACTCTAGGGTGACACAGATGGGAGTGAGTTATGGGATATGTCTCTCCCACACAGGGTGACACAATGACATAAACGAGAGGGAGTTCTGGGACATGGTGTCCGTTCCTACCACACAGGGTGACACAGTGACATAAACGAGAGGGAGCTCTGGGACATGGTGTCTGTGCCTACCACACAGGGTGACACAATGACATAAACGAGAGGGAGCTCTGGGACATGGTGTCTGTGCCTACCACACAGGGTGACACAATGACATAAACGAGAGGGAGCTCTGGGACATGGTGTCTGTTCCTACCACACAGGGTGACACAGTGACATAAACGAGAGGGAGCTCTGGGACATGGTGTCTGTGCCTACCACACAGGGTGACACAGTGACATAAACGAGAGGGAGCTCTGGGACATGGTGTCCGTTCCTATCACACAGGGTGACACAGTGACATAAACGAGAGGGAGCTCTGGGACATGGTGTCCATTCCTACCACACAGGGTGACACAGTGACATAAACGAGAGGGAGTTCTGGGACATGATGTCTGTGCCTACCACACAGGGTGACACAGTGACATAAATGAGAGGGACTCTGGGACATGGTGTCCGTTCCTACCACACAGGGTGACACAGTGACATAAACGAGAGGGAGCTCTGGGACATGGTGTCCGTTCCTACTACACAGGGTGACACAATGACATAAATGAGAGGGAGCTCTAGGACATGGTGTCTTTTCCTACCACACAGGGTGACCGTGACATAGGAGGGAGCTCTAGCACATTGTCTGTGCCTACCACACAGGGTGACACAGGAGGGACATGGAGTTTTTCTGCTCTTCACATGGTGAAGAGGTTAGACAATACGTGTCTGGTAATGTCTGTGATCCTAGTTGACTGTTTCTAGAGGTCTCTCATATGGTTGTTTCTTCTTAGGGTTTTTATCTCAGATCTTCTTGAAGAAAGAGAAAATACCACCTCCAGCATCCCTTGGGCGTCTAGTGCTGTCCTTCCGTATAGGGGAAGCTGGAGTTGTCTTTTCCTCCTTCTGAGACTTCAGCTGCTGACTGATGATGACCTGCATATCGTCCTGCAGATAGAGGGAAAGATAGAAACGTCAGCGATGCGCCCCATAACCTGGTAATCTCATCTACCCCTACAACCTCCCCACCCAGCCTCACCTGCCAGGCTTCCAGCTCCTGGCTCAAGGACACTTTCTGCTGCACAGCGCTCAGTAGCTGGCGACTCAGTGAATCCTTCTCCAGGTGACACTTTACCAGCTCAAGCTCAAGTTCCCCTTTCCTGACAAAAAGTAAAATGACACATTTATTAAACATGACACGTCTGAGCGTGAGATAAAATCTGATACAGCAGAAAATGACAAAAGAACTTGCATTATTAAATCAAATAATGTAATGGTAGATAATCCATATACTGTCACTATACAGGGGCTACAGGTGCATATAAAGCTGTGTGAGTAATACAATAGCACTGCTGTACTGTCACTATACAGGGGCTACAGGTGCATATAAAGCTGTGTGAGTAATACAATAGCACTGCTGTACTGTCACTATACAGGGGCTACAGGTGCATATAAAGCTGTGTGAGTAATACAATAACACTGCTGTACTGTCACTATACAGGGGCTACAGGTGCATATAAAGCTGTGTGAGTAATACAATAGCACTGCTGTACTGTCACTATACAGGGGCTACAGGTGCATATAAAGCTGTGTGAGTAATACAATAACACTGCAGTACTGTCACTATACAGGGGCTACAGGTGCATATAAAGCTGTGTGAGTAATACAATAACACTGCTGTACTGTCACTATACAGGGGCTACAGGTGCATATAAAGCTGTGTGAGTAATACAATAACACTGCTGTACTGTCACTATACAGGGGCTACAGGTGCATATAAAGCTGTGTGATTAATACAATAACACTGCTGTACTGTCACTATACAGGGGCTACAGGTGCATATAAAGCTGTGTGAGTAATACAATAGCACTGCTGTACTGTCACTATACAGGGGCTACAGGTGCATATAAAGCTGTGTGAGTAATACAATAACACTGCTGTACTGTCACTATACAGGGGCTACAGGTGCATATAAAGCTGTGTGATTAATACAATAACACTGCTGTACTGTCACTATACAGGGGCAACAGGTGCATATAAAGCTGTGTGAGTAATACAATAGCACTGCTGTACTGTCACTATACAGGGGCTACAGGTGCATATAAAGCTGTGTGAGTAATACAATAACACTGCTGTACTGTCACTATACAGGGGCTACAGGTGCATATAAAGCTGTGTGAGTAATACAATAACACTGCTGTACTGTCACTATACAGGGCTACAGGTGCATATAAAGCTGTGTGAGTAATACAATAACACTGCTGTACTGTCACTATACAGGGGCAGATAAAGCTGTGTGAGTAATACAATAACACTGCTGTACTGTCACTATACAGGGGCTACAGGTGCATATAAAGCTGTGTGAGTAATACAATAACACTGCTGTACTATCACTATACAGGGGCTACAGGTGCATATAAAGCTGTGTGAGTAATACAATAACACTGCTGTACTGTCACTATACAGGGGCAGATAAAGCTGTGTGAGTAATACAATAACACTGCAGTACTGTCACTATACAGGGGCTACAGGTGCATATAAAGCTGTGTGAGTAATACAATAACACTGCTGTACTGTCACTATACAGGGGCTACAGGTGCATATAAAGCTGTGTGAGTAATACAATAACACTGCTGTACTGTCACTATACAGGGGCTACAGGTGCATATAAAGCTGTGTGAGTAATACAATAGCACTGCTGTACTGTCACTATACAGGGGCTACAGGTGCATATAAAGCTGTGTGAGTAATACAATAACACTGCTGTACTGTCACTATACAGGGGCTACAGGTGCATATAAAGCTGTGTGAGTAATACAATAACACTGCTGTACTGTGACTATACAGGGTCTACAGGTTGTGACAGAAAGCAAGGCCTGGTTATAAATGGAAGATATTTAAGACCAAGCATTGTACATGCTATTTCTCCTTTCAGTTAAAACCCCAGGGAGAAAGAGTGTGTATTTGATTATCCCAGACAGCTGTGAAGCTGTCCAGCAGCTAATCACAGGTGTGGCTAATTAGAAGTTATGAGGGTTTAAATAGCAGCCTCACTTAGGCCTTGAGAGTTAGTTACACAGCTACAGAAGCTGGTGTGTGTGTTTGTTACACTGTGTAAAAGACTTTTGTTCCTGTGAACTGTAAAAGGACATTATTTTTCTAAGCACTTGTGGAATGCTGTGAAGTGCTGGGACACATTTAAAAGCACTTAACTTTGCTGCAGAGGAAGGATTTCCCTCTTTTGGAAATGAACTGCCTGTTTGTTATTGCTGTGAAAAATAAAGCCTTTTAAACTACAGTGGATTGTCCTGTGCTGCATTTGTGCCCTAGAAGACCGTGGTTAAAAGTGTTCCTGTCACAAGGTGCATATAAAGCTGTGTGAGTAATACAATAACACTGCTGTACTGTCACTATACAGGGGCTACAGGTGCATATAAAGCTGTGTGAGTAATACAATAGCACTGCTGTACTGTCACTATACAGGGGCTACAGGTGCATATAAAGCTGTGTGAGTAATACAATAACACTGCTGTACTGTCACTATACAGGGGCTACAGGTGCATATAAAGCTGTGTGAGTAATACAATAGCACTGCTGTACTGTCACTATACAGGGGCTACAGGTGCATATAAAGCTGTGTGAGTAATACAATAACACTGCTGTACTGTCACTATACAGGGGCTACAGGTGCATATAAAGCTGTGTGAGTAATACAATAACACTGCTGTACTGTCACTATACAGGGGCTACAGGTGCATATAAAGCTGTGTGAGTAATACAATAGCACTGCTGTACTGTCACTATACAGGGGCTACAGGTGCATATAAAGCTGTGTGAGTAATACAATAGCACTGCTGTACTGTCACTATACAGGGGCTACAGGTGCATATACAGCTGTGTGAGTAATACAATAACACTGCTGTACTGTCACTATACAGGGGCTACAGGTGCATATAAAGCTGTGTGAGTAATACAATAACACTGCTGTACTGTCACTATACAGGGGCTACAGGTGCATATAAAGCTGTGTGAGTAATACAATAACACTGCTGTACTGTCACTATACAGGGGCTACAGGTGCATATAAAGCTGTGTGAGTAATACAATAGCACTGCTGTACTGTCACTATACAGGGGCTACAGGTGCATATACAGCTGTGTGAGTAATACAATAGCACTGCTGTACTGTCACTATACAGGGGCTACAGGTGCATATAAAGCTGTGTGAGTAATACAATAACACTGCTGTACTGTCACTATACAGGGGCTACAGGTGCATATAAAGCTGTGTGAGTAATACAATAGCACTGCTGTACTGTCACTATACAGGGGCTACAGGTGCATATAAAGCTGTGTGAGTAATACAATAACACTGCTGTACTGTCACTATACAGGGGCTACAGGTGCATATAAAGCTGTGTGAGTAATACAATAACACTGCTGTACTGTCACTATACAGGGGCTACAGGTGCATATAAAGCTGTGTGAGTAATACAATAGCACTGCTGTACTGTCACTATACAGGGGCTACAGGTGCATATACAGCTGTGTGAGTAATACAATAACACTGCTGTACTGTCACTATACAGGGGCTACAGGTGCATATAAAGCTGTGTGAGTAATACAATAACACTGCTGTACTGTCACTATACAGGGGCTACAGGTGCATATAAAGCTGTGTGAGTAATACAATAGCACTGCTGTACTGTCACTATACAGGGGCTACAGGTGCATATAAAGCTGTGTGAGTAATACAATAACACTGCTGTACTGTCACTATACAGGGGCTACAGGTGTATATAAAGCTGTGTGAGTAATACAATAGCACTGCTGTACTGTCACTATACAGGGGCTACAGGTGCATATAAAGCTGTGTGAGTAATACAATAGCACTGCTGTACTGTCACTATACAGGGGCTACAGGTGCATATACAGCTGTGTGAGTAATACAATAACACTGCTGTACTGTCACTATACAGGGGCTACAGGTGCATATAAAGCTGTGTGAGTAATACAATAACACTGCTGTACTGTCACTATACAGGGCTACAGGTGCATATAAAGCTGTGTGAGTAATACAATAGCACTGCTGTACTGTCACTATACAGGGGCTACAGGTGCATATAAAGCTGTGTGAGTAATACAATAACACTGCTGTACTGTCACTATACAGGGGCTACAGGTGCATATAAAGCTGTGTGAGTAATACAATAGCACTGCTGTACTGTCACTATACAGGGGCTACAGGTGCATATAAAGCTGTGTGAGTAATACAATAACACTGCTGTACTGTCACTATACAGGGGCTACAGGTGCATATAAAGCTGTGTGAGTAATACAATAACACTGCTGTACTGTCACTATACAGGGGCTACAGGTGCATATAAAGCTGTGTGAGTAATACAATAACACTGCAGTACTGTCACTATACAGGGGCCACAGGTGCATATAAAGCTGTCTGAGTAATACAATAGCATTGCTGTACTGTCACTATACAGGGGCTACAGGTGCATATAAAGCTGTGTGAGTAATACAATAGCACTGCTGTACTGTCACTATACAGGGGCTACAGGTGCATATAAAGCTGTGTGAGTAATACAATAACACTGCTGTACTGTCACTATACAGGGGTACAGATGCATATAAAGCTGTGTGAGTAATACAATAACACTGCTGTACTGTCACTATACAGGGGCTACAGGTGCATATAAAGCTGTGTGAGTAATACAATAACACTGCTGTACTGTCACTATACAGGGGCTACAGGTGCATATAAAGCTGTGTGAGTAATACAATAGCACTGCTGTAAAGTCACTATACAGGGCTACAGGTGCATATAAAGCTGTGTGAGTAATACAATAGCACTGCTGTACTATCACTATACAGGGGCTACAGGTGCATATAAAGCTGTGTGAGTAATACAATAGCACTGCTGTACTGTCACTATACAGGGGCTACAGGTGCATATAAAGCTGTGTGAGTAATACAATAACACTGCTGTACTGTCACTATACAGGGCTACAGGTGCATATAAAGCTGTGTGAGTAATACAATAACACTGCTGTACTGTCACTATACAGGGGCTACAGGTGTATATAAAGCTGTGTGAGTAATACAATAGCACTGCTGTACTATCACTATACAGGGGCTAGAGGTGCATATAAAGCTGTGTGAGTAATACAATAGCACTGCTGTACTGTCACTATACAGGGCTACAGGTGCATATAAAGCTGTGTGAGTAATACAATAACACTGCTGTACTGTCACTATACAGGGCTACAGGTGCATATAAAGCTGTGAGAGTAATACAATAACACTGCTGTACTGTCACTATACAGGGCTACAGGTGCATATAAAGCTGTGTGAGTAATACAATAACACTGCTGTACTGTCACTATACAGGGGGTACAGGTGCATATAAAGCTGTGTGAGTAATACAATAACACTGCTGTACTGTCACTATACAGGGGCTACAGGTGCATATAAAGCTGTGTGAGTAATACAATAACACTGCTGTACTGTCACTATACAGGGGCTACAGGTGCATATAAAGCTGTGTGAGTAATACAATAACACTGCTGTACTGTCACTATACAGGGGCTACAGGTGCATATAAAGCTGTGTGAGTAATACAATAACACTGCAGTACTGTCACTATACAGGGCTACAGGTGCATATAAAGCTGTGTGAGTAATACAATAACACTGCTGTACTGTCACTATACAGGGGCTACAGGTGCATATAAAGCTGTGTGAGTAATACAATAACACTGCTGTACTGTCACTATACAGGGGCTACAGGTGCAGATAAAGCTGTGTGAGTAATACAATAACACTGCTGTACTGTCACTATACAGGGGCAGATAAAGCTGTGTGAGTAATACAATAACACTGCTGTACTGTCACTATACAGGGGCTACAGGTGCATATAAAGCTGTGTGAGTAATACAATAGCACTGCTGTACTGTCACTATACAGGGGCTACAGGTGCATATAAAGCTGTGTGAGTAATACAATAGCACTGCTGTACTGTCACTATACAGGGGCTACAGGTGCATATAAAGCTGTGTGAGTAATACAATAACACTGCTGTACTGTCACTATACAGGGGTACAGATGCATATAAAGCTGTGTGAGTAATACAATAACACTGCTGTACTGTCACTATACAGGGGCTACAGGTGCATATAAAGCTGTGTGAGTAATACAATAACACTGCTGTACTGTCACTATACAGGGGCTACAGGTGCATATAAAGCTGTGTGAGTAATACAATAGCACTGCTGTACTGTCACTATACAGGGGCTACAGGTGCATATAAAGCTGTGTGAGTAATACAATAACACTGCTGTACTGTCACTATACAGGGGCTACAGGTGCATATAAAGCTGTGTGAGTAATACAATAGCACTGCTGTACTGTCACTATACAGTAGCTACAGGTGCATATAAAGCTGTGTGAGTAATACAATAGCACTGCTGTACTGTCACTATACAGGGGCTACAGGTGCATATAAAGCTGTGTGAGTAATACAATAGCACTGCTGTACTGTCACTATACAGGGGCTACAGGTGCATATAAAGCTGTGTGAGTAATACAATAACACTGCTGTACTGTCACTATACAGGGGCTACAGGTGCATATAAAGCTGTGTGAGTAATACAATAACACTGCTGTACTGTCACTATACAGGGGCTACAGGTGCATATAAAGCTGTGTGAGTAATACAATAGCACTGCTGTACTATCACTATACAGGGGTACAGGTGCATATAAAGCTGTGTGAGTAATACAATAACACTGCAGTACTGTCACTATACAGGGGCTACAGGTGCATATAAAGCTGTGTGAGTAATACAATAGCACTGCTGTACTGTCACTATACAGTAGCTACAGGTGCATATAAAGCTGTGTGAGTAATACAATAGCACTGCTGTACTGTCACTATACAGGGGCTACAGGTGCATATAAAGCTGTGTGAGTAATACAATAGCACTGCTGTACTGTCACTATACAGGGGCTACAGGTGCATATAAAGCTGTGTGAGTAATACAATAACACTGCAGTACTGTCACTATACAGGGGCTACAGGTGCATATAAAGCTGTGTGAGTAATACAATAACACTGCTGTACTGTCACTATACAGGGGCTACAGGTGCATATAAAGCTGTGTGAGTAATACAATAACACTGCTGTACTGTCACTATACAGGGGCTACAGGTGCATATAAAGCTGTGTGAGTAATACAATAGCACTGCTGTACTGTCACTATACAGGGGCTACAGGTGCATATAAAGCTGTGTGAGTAATACAATAGCACTGCTGTACTGTCACTATACAGGGGCTACAGGTGCATATAAAGCTGTGTGAGTAATACAATAACACTGCTGTACTGTCACTATACAGGGCTACAGGTGCATATAAAGCTGTGTGAGTAATACAATAGCACTGCTGTACTGTCACTATACAGGGGCTACAGGTGCATATACAGCTGTGTGAGTAATACAATAACACTGCTGTACTGTCACTATACAGGGGCTACAGGTGCATATAAAGCTGTGTGAGTAATACAATAGCACTGCTGTACTGTCACTATACAGGGGCTACAGGTGCATATAAAGCTGTGTGAGTAATACAATAGCACTGCTGTACTGTCACTATACAGGGGCTACAGGTGCATATAAAGCTGTGTGAGTAATACAATAACACTGCTGTACTGTCACTATACAGGGCTACAGGTGCATATAAAGCTGTGTGAGTAATACAATAACACTGCAGTACTGTCACTATACAGGGGTACAGGTGCATATAAAGCTGTGTGAGTAATACAATAACACTGCTGTACTGTCACTATACAGGGACTACAGGTGCATATAAAGCTGTGTGAGCAATACAATAACACTGCTGTACTGTCACTATACAGGGCTACAGGTGCATATAAAGCTGTGTGAGTAATACAATAACACTGCTGTACTGTCACTATACAGGGGCTACAGGTGCATATAAAGCTGTGTGAGTAATACAATAGCACTGCTGTACTGTCACTATACAGGGGTACAGATGCATATAAAGCTGTGTGAGTAATACAATAACACTGCTGTACTGTCACTATACAGGGGCTACAGGTGCATATAAAGCTGTGTGAGTAATACAATAACACTGCTGTACTGTCACTATACAGGGGCTACAGGTGCATATAAAGCTGTGTGAGTAATACAATAGCACTGCTGTACTGTCACTATACAGGGGCTACAGGTGCATATAAAGCTGTGTGAGTAATACAATAGCACTGCTGTACTGTCACTATACAGGGGCTACAGGTGCATATAAAGCTGTGTGAGTAATACAATAACACTGCTGTACTGTCACTATACAGGGGCTACAGGTGCATATAAAGCTGTGTGAGTAATACAATAACACTGCTGTACTGTCACTATACAGGGGCTACAGGTGCATATAAAGCTGTGTGAGTAATACAATAGCACTGCTGTACTGTCACTATACAGGGGCTACAGGTGCATATACAGCTGTGTGAGTAATACAATAACACTGCTGTACTGTCACTATACAGGGGCTACAGGTGCATATAAAGCTGTGTGAGTAATACAATAGCACTGCTGTACTGTCACTATACAGGGGCTACAGGTGCATATACAGCTGTGTGAGTAATACAATAACACTGCTGTACTGTCACTATACAGGGGCTACAGGTGCATATAAAGCTTTGTGAGTAATACAATAGCACTGCTGTACTGTCACTATACAGGGGCTACAGGTGCATATAAAGCTTTGTGAGTAATACAATAGCACTGCTGTACTGTCACTATACAGGGGCTACAGGTGCATATAAAGCTGTGTGAGTAATACAATAACACTGCTGTACTGTCACTATACAGGGGCTACAGGTGCATATAAAGCTGTGTGAGTAATACAATAACACTGCAGTACTGTCACTATACAGGGGCTACAGGTGCATATAAAGCTGTGTGAGTAATACAATAACACTGCAGTACTGTCACTATACAGGGCTACAGGTGCATATAAAGCTGTGTGAGTAATACAATAACACTGCTGTACTGTCACTATACAGGGCTACAGGTGCATATAAAGCTGTGTGAGTAATACAATAACACTGCTGTACTGTCACTATACAGGGCTACAGGTGCATATAAAGCTGTGTGAGTAATACAATAGCACTGCTGTACTGTCACTATACAGGGGCTACAGGTGCATATAAAGCTGTGTGAGTAATACAATAGCACTGCTGTACTGTCACTATACAGGGGCTACAGGTGCATATAAAGCTGTGTGAGTAATACAATAACACTGCTGTACTGTCACTATACAGGGCTACAGGTGCATATAAAGCTGTGTGAGTAATACAATAACACTGCTGTACTGTCACTATACAGGGGCTACAGGTGCATATAAAGCTGTGTGAGTAATACAATAACACTGCTGTACTGTCACTATACAGGGGCCACAAGTTTAGCAGGCCCTGTGGCGCGTGCACAGATGACTCTATAGCAGGGCCAGCACCACGTGCACAACATCCTCTATATTAGACACTGTGCCATATGTACCATGATCTCCAAACAAAGTCAACAGAAGATGAAGACAATATTAATAATAATGAGACAACATGCTGTCCTGTGACGTTCGCACACGGCAATTAGATGACAGGAAGATTTACATTCCTGAGCCGTGTGTCATACGAGAGACAAAAGCACCCAGAGGCCTCAGGGCAGTGTCAGAAGAACAGGCTGCCATAATAGTACAATGGTTTTAGCATCTCTACCCAAATGGCAGATCCCTAAATACTGCTTAGTAGATCTCTTAGTGCTGACTAGCAGATCCCTGAGTGCTAAACAGCAGATCCCTAAATACTGCTTAGTAGATCTCTTAGTGCTGACTAGCAGATCCCTGAGTGCTAAACAGCAGATCCCTAAATACTGCTTAGTAGATCTCTTAGTGCTAAACAGCAGATCCCTAAATACTGCTTTGTAGATCTCTTAGTGCTGACTAGCAGATCCCTGAGTGCTAAACAGCAGATCCCTAAATACTGCTTAGTAGATCTCTTAGTGCTGACTAGCAGATCCCTGAGTGCTGAACAGAGTAGATCCCTGAATCCTACTGAGTGCTAAGCAATAGATCACTGAACACTGCTCAGTAGATCTCTGAGATGCAGAATAACCCATTTTGCTGATAAACGAAGCTCAGATGTGGTTTGTGCAGCATCTTAATACAAAGTATGATTACTGAAAGCTACAGAGCAGTTGCGTAGGTGTTAAAGTATCTTATGTCACTTAAAGGGACAGTCTAGTCAAAATTAAATCATGAGTCAGGTTATGTAATATTAAAAAAAACTTTCCAATTTACTTTTATCATCAAATTTGCTTTGTTCTCTTGAAATTCTTAGTTGAAAGCTAAACATAGGTAGGATCATATACTAATTTCTTAGCCCTTGAAGACCGCCTCTTATCTGAATGCATTTTATACTTTTCACAGCTAGAGGGCATTAGTTCATGTGTGTCATACAGATAACACTGTGCTCACTCCAGTGGAGTTACTTATGAGAGGGCACTGGTTGGCTAAAATGCAAGTCCGTCAAAAGCACTGATATAAAGGGGCAGTCTGCAGAAGCTTAGATACAAGGTAGTCACAGAGGTAAACAGTATATTAATATAACTGAGATAAGGAGCAGTCTGCAGAGGCTTAGATACAATGTAATCACAGAGGTAAAAAGTATATTAATATAACTGAGATAAGGGGCAGTCTGCAGAGGGTTAGATACAAGGTAATCACAGAGGTAAAAAACATAATTTATGTAAGAACTTACCTGATAAATTCATTTCTTTCATATTAGCAAGAGTCCATGAGCTAGTGACGTATGGGATATACATTCCTACCAGGAGGGGCAAAGTTTTCCAAACCTTAAAATGCCTATAAATACACCCCTCACCACACCCACAATTCAGTTTAACGAATAGCCAAGAAGTGGGGTGATAAGAAAGTGCGAAAGCATAAAAAATAAGGAATTGGAATAATTGTGCTTTATACAAAAATCATAACCACCACAAAAAAAGGGCGGGCCTCATGGACTCTTGCTAATATGAAAGAAATGAATTTATCAGGTAAGTTCTTACATAAATTATGTTTTCATTCATGTAATTAGCAAGAGTCCATGAGCTAGTGACGTATGGGATAATGATTACCCAAGATGTGGATCTTTCCACACAAGAGTCACTAGAGAGGGAGGGATAAAATAAAGACAGCCAATTCCTGCTGAAAATAATCCACACCCAAAATAAAGTTTAATGAAAAACATAAGCAGAAGATTCAAACTGAAACCGCTGCCTGAAGTACTTTTCTACCAAAAACTGCTTCAGAAGAAGAAAATACATCAAAATGGTAGAATTTAGTAAAAGTATGCAAAGAGGACCAAGTTGCTGCTTTGCAAATCTGATCAATCAAAGCTTCATTCCTAAACGCCCAGGAAGTAGAAACTGACCTAGTAGAATGAGCAGTAATCCTCTGAGGCGGAGTGTTACCCGACTCAACATAGGCAAGATGAATTAAAGATTTCAACCAAGATGCCAAAGAAATGGCAGAAGCTTTCTGGCCTTTTCTAGAACCGGAAAAGATAACAAATAAACTAGAAGGCTTTCGGAAAGACTTAGTAGCTTCAACATAATATTTCAAAGCTCTAACAACATCCAAAGAATGGAACAATTTCTCCTTAGAATTCTTAGGATTAGGACATAATGAAGGAACCACAATTTCTCTACTAATGTTGTTGGAATTCACAACTTTAGGTAAAAATTCAAAAGAAGTTCGCAACACCGCCTTATCCTGATGAAAAATCAGAAAAGGAGACTCACAAGAAAGAGCAGATAATTCAGAAACTCTTCTGGCAGAAGAGATTGCCAAAAGGAACAAAACTTTCCAAGAAAATAATTTAATGTCCAATGAATGCATAGGTTCAAACGGAGGAGCTTGAAGAGCCCCCAGAACCAAATTCAAACTCCAAGGAGGAGAAATTGACTTAATGACAGGTTTTATACGAACCAAAGGTTGTACAAAACAATGAATATCAGGAAGATTAGCAATCCTTCTGTGAAAAAGAACAGAAAGAGCAGAGATTTGTCTTTCAAGGAACTTGCGGACAAACCTTATCTAAACCATCCTGAAGAAAAATAAGTCTTCCAGACTCTATAATATATCTCTCTAGATACAGATTTACGAGCCTGTCATATAGTATCAATCACAGAGTCAGAGAAACCTCTTTGACCAAGAATCAAGCGTTCAAACTCCATACCTTAAAATTAAGGTTTTGAGATTCTGATGGAAAAAAGAACCTTGAGACAGAAAGACTGGTCTTAACGGAAGAGTCCACAGCTGGCAAGAGGCCATCCGGACAAGATCCGCATACCAAAACCTGTGAGGCCATGCTGGAGCTACCAGCAGGACAAATGAGCATTCCTTTAGAATATTGGAGAATACCCTTGGAAGAAGAACTAGAGGCGGAAAGATATAGGCAGGATGACACATATAAGAAAGAGATAATGCATCCACTGCCTCCGCCCGAGGATCCCGGGATCCGGACAGATACCAGGTAAGTTTCTTGTTTAGATGAGAAGCCATCAGATCTATTTCTGGGAATTCCCACATTTGAACAATCTGAGGAAATACCTCTGGGTGAAGACCATTCGCCCAGGTGCAACGTTTGGCGACTGAGATAATCCGCTTTCCAATTGTCCATACCTGGGATATGAACCGCAGAGATTAGACAGGAGCTGGATTCCGCCCAAACCAAAATTCGAGATACTTCTTTCATAGCCAGAGGACTGTGAGTCCCTCCTTGATGATTGATGTATGCCACAGTTGTGACATTGTCTATCTGAAAACAAATGAACAACTCTCTCTTCAGAAAAGGCCAAGACTGAAGAGCTCTGAAAATTGCACGGAGTTCCAAAATATTGATCGGAAATCTCACCTCCTGAGATTCCCAAACCCCTTGTGCCGTCAGATACCCCCACACAGCTCCCCAACCTGTAAGACTTGCATCTGTTGAGATTATAGTCCAGGTCGGAAGAACAAAGAAGCCCCCTGAACTAAACGATGGTGATCTGTCCACCAAGTCAGAGAGTGTCGTATAATCGGTTTAAAGATATTAATTGAGATATTTTTGAGTAATCCCTGCACCATTGGTTCAGCATACAGAGCTGAAGAGGTCGCATGTGAAAACGAGCAAAGGAGATCGCATCTGATGCGGCAGTCCTAAGACCTAAAATTTCCATGCATAAGGCTACTAAAGGGAATGATTGTGACTGAAGGTTTTGACAAGCTGATATCAATGTTAAACTTCTCTTGTCTGACAAGGACAGAGTCATAGACACTGAATCTATCTAGAAACCTAAAAAGGTTACCCTTGTCTGAGGAATCAATGAACTGATTGGTAAATTGATCCTCCAACCATGAACTTGAAGAAACAACACAAGTTGATTCGTATGAGATTCTTCGAAAATGAGAAGACTGAGCAAGTACCAAGATATCGTCCAAATAAGGAAATACCAAAACCCTGTTCTCTGATTACAGAAAGAAGGGCACCGAGAACCTTTGAAAAAAATTCTTGGAACTGAGGCTAGGCCAAACGGTAGAACCACAAAACTGGTAATGCTTGTCTAAAAAGAGAATCTCAGACACTAAAAGTGATCTGGATGAATCGGAATATGCAGATACACATCCTGTAAATCTATTGTAGACATATAATGCCCTTGCTAAACAAAAGGCAGGATAGTCCTACAGTAACCATCTTGAATGTTGGTATCCTTACATAACGATTCAATATTGATAGATCCGGAACTGGTCTGAAGGAATTGACCTTCTTTGGTACAATGAAGAGATAAAATAAAACCCCAGCCCCTGTTCCAGAACTGGAACTGGCATAATTACTCCAGCCAACTCTAGATCTGAAACACATTTCAGAAATGCTGAGCCTTGCTGTGTTAACTGGGACACGGGAAAGAAAAAAATCTCTTAGCAGGAGGCCTTAACTTGAAGCCAATTCTGTACCTTTCTGAAACAATGTTCTGAAACCAGAGATTGAGAACGGAATTGATCCAAATTTCTTTGAAGAAAACGTAATCTGCCCCATACCAGCTGAACTGGAATAAGGGCCGCACCTTCATGGGTACTTAGGAGCTGGCTATAGGTTTCTATAAGGCTTGGATATATTCCAAACTGGAAATAGTTTCCAAACTGATACCGCTCCTGAGGATGAAGGATCAGGCTTTTGTTCCTTGTTGTGAGAAAAAGAACGAAAAATGATTATTAAACCTAAATTTACCTTGGATTTTTTATCCTTTGGTAAAAAAGTTCCCTTCCTTCCAGAAACAGTTGAGATAATAATTTATTACCCTGGAAAGAAAGGGAAAGCAAAGTTGACTTAGAAGACATATCAGCATTCCAAGTTTAATCCATAAAGCTTTTCTAGCTAAAATAGCTAGAGACATATACCTGACATCAACTCTAATGATATCAAAAGATGGTATCACCAATAAAATTATTAGCATGTTATAGAATAATAATAATGCTATAAAATTATGATCTGTTACTTGTTGCGCTAAAACTTCTAACCAAAAAGTTGAAGCTGCAGCAACATCCGCTAAAAATATAGCAGGTCTAAGAAGATTACCTGAACATAAGTAAGCTTTTCTTAGAAAGGATTCAATTTTCCTATCTAAAGGATCCTTAAATGAAGTACTATCTGCCGTAGGAATAGTAGTACATTTAGCAGGAGTAGAGACAGCCCCAAACCTTAGGGATTTTGTCCCAAAAAACTCTAATCTGTCAGATGGCACAGGATATAATTGCTTAAACGTTTAGAAGGAGTAAAAGAATTACCCAAATTGTTCCATTCCCTGGAAATTACTTCAGAAATAGCATCAGGGAGATTAAACACTTCTGGAATAACTACAGGAGATTTAAAAACCTTATTTAAACGTTTAGATTTAGTATCAAGAGGACCAGAATCCTCTATTTCTAAAGCAATTAATACTTCTTTAAATAAAGAACGAATAAATTCCATCTTGAACAAATACAAAGATTTATCAGCATCAACCTCTGAGACAGAAACCTCTGAACCAGAAGAACCATTATCAGTATCAGAATGATGATCATTTAAAAATTCATCTGAAAAAAGAGAAGTTTTAAAAGACTTTTATGTAAACTAGAAGGAGAAATAACAGACATAGCCTTCTAAATGGATTTAAAAAATAAAATCTCTTATGTTTATCAGGAACACTCTGAAAATTAGATGTTGACGGAACAGCAACAGGTAATGTGACAGTACTAAAGGAAATTTTATCTGCATTAATAAGTTTGACATGACATGCAATACAAACAACAGCTGGAGAAACAGATACCAAAAATTTATAGCAGATACACTTAGCTTGGTAGCTCCAGCACTGGGCAGTGATTTTCCTGAAGTATCTTCTGACTCAGTTGCAACGTGGAACATCTTGCAATATGTAATAGAAAAAACAACATATAAAGCAAAATTGATCAAATTCCTTAAATGACAGTTTCAGGAATGGGAAAAAAATGCCAGTGAACAAGCTTCTAGCAACCAGAAGCAATAAATAATGAGATTTAAATAATGTGGAGACAAAAGCGACGCCCATATTTTTTTAACGCCAAACAAGACGCCCACATTATTTGGCGCCTAAATGCTTTTTGGCGCCAAAATGACGCCACATCCGGAACGCCGACATTTTTGGCGCAAAAGGACGTCAAAAATGACGCAACTTCCGGCGACACGTATGACGCCGGAAACAGAAAAGATTTTTTGCGCCAAAAAAGTCTGCGCCAAGAATGACGCAATAAAATGAAGCATTTTCAGCCCCCGCGAGCCTAACAGCCCACAGGGAAAAAAAAAGTCAAATTTTTTAAGGTAAGAAAAAAATGATTGATTCAAATGCATTATCCCAAATATGAAACTGACTGTCTGAAAATAAGGAATGTTGAACATTCTGAGTCAAGGCAAATAAATGTTTGAACACATATATTTAGAACTTTATAAACAAAGTGCCCAACCATAGCTTAGAGTGTCACAGAAAATAAGATTTACTTACCCCAGGACACTCATCTACATGTTTGTAGAAAGCCAAACCAGTACTGAAACGAGAATCAGCAGAGGTAATGGTATATAAATAAGAGTATATCGTCGATCTGAAAAGGGAGGTAAGAGATGAATCTCTACGACCGATAACAGAGAACCTATGAAATAGACCCCGTAGAAGGAGATCACTGCATTCAAATAGGCAATACTCTCCTCACATCCCTCTGACATTCACTGCACGCTGAGAGGAAAACCGGGCTCCAACTTGCTGCGGAGCGCATATCAACGTAGAATCTAGCACAAACTTACTTCACCACCTCCATAGGAGGCAAAGTTTGTAAAACTGAATTGTGGGTGTGGTGAGGGGTGTATTTATAGGCATTTTAAGGTTTGGGAAACTTTGCCCCTCCTGGTAGGAATGTATATCCCATACGTCACTAGCTCATGGACTCTTGCTAATTACATGAAAGAAAAGTATATTAATATAACTGAGATAAGGAGCAGTCTGCAGAGGCTTAGATACAAGGTAATCACAGAGGTAAAAAAGTATATTAATATAACTGAGATAAGGAGCAGTCTGCAGAGGCTTAGATACAAGGTAATCACAGAGGTAAAAAGTATATTAATATAACTGAGATAAGGAGCAGTCTGCAGAGGCTTAGATACAAGGTAATCACAGAGGTAAAAAGTATATTAATATAACAGTTTGTTATGCAAAACCATCAAGTCTACACATATTACATGTTACTTATTACTTAGGATAACCTTATGTATATCCCATCAAGTCTACACATATTACTGTTACTTATTACTTAGGATAACCTTATGCATGTCCCATCAAGTCTATACATATTACATGTTACTTATTACTTAGTATAACCTTATGCATGTCCCATCAAGTCTACACATATTACATCTTACTTATTACTTAGTATAGCCTTATGTATGTCCCATCAAGTTTACACATATTACATGTTACTTATTACATAGGATAGGCTTATGCATGTCCCATCAAGTCTACACATATTACATGTTACTTATTACTTAAGATAGCCTTATGCATGTCCCATCAAGTCTACACATATTACATGTTACTTATTACTTAGTATAATCTTATGTATGTCACATCAAGACTACACATATTACAGGTTACTTATTACATAGTATAGCCTTATGCATGTCCCATCAAATCTACACATATTACATGTTACTTATTACTTAGGATAGGCTTATGCATGCCCCATCAAGTCTACACATATTACATGTTACTTATTACTTAGGATTCCCTTATGCATGTCCCATTAAGTCTACACCTATTACATATTACTTAGGATAGCCTTATGCATGTCCCATCAAGTCTACACATATTACATGTTACTTATTACTTAGTATAGCCTTAAGCATGTCCCATCAAGTCTACACATATTACATGTTACTTATTACTTATTATAGCCTTATGCATGTCCCATCAAGTCTACACATATTACATGTTACTTATTACTTAGTATAGCCTTATGCATGTCCCATCAAGTCTACACATATTACATGTTACTTATTACTTAGGATAGCCTTATGAATGTCCCATCAAGTCTACACATATTACATGTTATTATTACTTAGTATAGCCTTATGCATGTCCCATCAAGTCTACACATATTACATGTTACTTATTACTTAGGATAGCCTTATGAATGTCCCATCAAGTCTACACATATTACATGTTACTTATTACTTAGTATAATCTTATGTATGTCACATCAAGACTACACATATTACATGTTACTTATTACTTAGTATAACCTTATGTAAGTCCCATCAAGTCTACACATATTACATGTTACTTATTACTTAGTATAGCCTTATGCATGTCCCATCAAGTCTACACATATTACATGTTACTTATTACTTAGTATAGCCTTATGCATGTCCCATCAAGTCTACACATATTACATGTTACTTATTACTTAGTATAGCCTTATGCATGTCCCATCAAGTCTACACATATTACATGTTACTTATTACATAGGATAGCCTTATGCATGTCCCATCAAGTCTACACATATTACATGTTACTTATTACTTAGGATAGCCTTATGAATGTCCCATCAAGTCTACACATATTACATGTTACTTATTACTTAGTATAGCCTTATGCATGTCCCATCAAGTCTACACATATTACATGTTACTTATTACTTAGTATAGCCTTATGTATGTCCCATCAAGTCTACACATATTACATGTTACTTATTACTTAGGATAACCTTATGTATGTCTCATCAAGTCTACACATATTACATGTTACTTATTACTTAGTATAGCCTTATGTATGTACCATCAAGTCTTCATATATTACATGTTACTTATTACTTAGGATAGCCTTATGCATGTCCCATCAAGTCTACACATATTACATGTTACTTATTACATAGGATAGCCTTATGCATGTCCCATCAAGTCTACACATATTACATGTTACTTATTACTTAGTATAGCCTTATGCATGTCCCATCAAGTCTACACATATTACATGTTACTTATTACTTAGTATAGCCTTATGTATGTCCCATCAAGTCTACACATATTACATGTTACTTATTACTTAGTATAGCCTTAAGCATGTCCCATCAAGTCTACACATATTACATGTTACTTATTACTTAGTATAGCCTTATGTATGTCCCATCAAGTCTACACATATTACATGTTACTTATTACATAGGATAGCCTTATGCATGTCCCATCAAGTCTACACATATTACATGTTACTTATTACTTAGTATAGCCTTATGCATGTCCCATCAAGTCTACACATATTACATGTTACTTATTACTTAGTATAGCCTTATGTATGTCCCATCAAGTCTACACATATTACATGTTACTTATTACTTAGTATAGCCTTATGTATGTCCCATCAAGTCTACACATATTACATGTTACTTATTACATAGGATAGCCTTATGCATGTCCCATCAAGTCTACACATATTACATGTTACTTATTACTTAGTATAGCCTTATGCATGTCCCATCAAGTCTACACATATTACAAGTTACTTATTACTTAGTATAGCCTTATGCGTGTCACATCAAGTCTACACATATTACAAGTTACTTATTACTTAGTATAGCCTTATGTCTGTCCTATCAAGTCTACACATATTACTGTTACTTATTACTTAGTATAGCCTTATGTATGTCCCATCAAGTCTACACATATTACATGCTACTTATTACTTAGTATAGCCTTATGCATGTCCCATCAAGTCTACACATATTACATGTTACTTATTACATAGGATAGCCTTATGCATGTCCCATCAAGTCTACACATATTACATGTTACTTATTACTTAGTATAGCCTTATGCATGTCCCATCAAGTCTACACATATTACATGTTACTTATTACTTAGGATAGCCTTATGCATGTCCCATCAAGTCTACACATATTACATGTTACTTATTACTTAGTATAGCCTTAAGCATGTCCCATCAAGTCTACACATATTACATGTTACTTATTACTAAGTATAGCCTTATGCATGTCACATCAAGTCTACACATATTACTGTTACTTATTACTTAGTATAGCCTTATGCATGTCCCATCAAGTCTACACATATTACATGTTACTTATTACATAGTATAGCCTTATGCATCTCCCATCAAGTCTACACATATTACTGTTACTTATTACTTAGTATAGCCTTATGCATGTCCCATCAAGTCTACACATATTACATGTTACTTATTACTTAGTATAGCCTTATGCATGTCCCATCAAGTCTACACATATTACATGTTACTTATTACTTAGTATAGCCTTATACATGTCCCATCAAGTCTACACATATTACATGTTACTTATTACATAGGATAGCCTTATGCATGTGCCATCAAGTCTACACATATTACATGTTACTTATTACTTAGTATAGCCTTATGCATGTCCCATCAAGTCTACACATATTTCATGTTACTTATTACTTAGTATAGCCTTATGCATGTCCCATCAAGTCTACACATATTACATGTTACTTATTACTAAGTATAGCCTTATGTATGTCACATCAAGTCTACACATATTACATGTTACTTATTACTTAGTATAACCTTATGTATGTCCCATCAAGTCTACACATATTACATGTTACTTATTACTTAGTATAGCCTTATGCATGTACCATCAAGCCTACACATATTACATGTTACTTATTACTTAGTATAGCCTTATGTATGTCCCATCAAGTCTACACATATTACATGTTACTTATTACTTAGTATAGCCTTATGTATGTCCCATCAAGTCTACACATATTACATGTTACTTATTACTTAGTATAGCCTTATGCATGTCCCATCAAGTCTACACATATTACATGTTACTTATTACTTAGTATAGCCTTATGTTTGTCCCATCAAGTCTACACATATTACATGTTACTTATTACTAAGTATAGCCTTATGTATGTCACATCAAGTCTACACATATTACATGTTACTTATTACTTAGTATAACCTTATGTATGTCCCATCAAGTCTACACATATTACATGTTACTTATTACTTAGTATAGCCTTATGCATGTACCATCAAGCCTACACATATTACATGTTACTTATTACTTAGTATAGCCTTATGTATGTCCCATCAAGTCTACACATATTACATGTTACTTATTACTTAGTATAGCCTTATGTATGTCCCATCAAGTCTACACATATTACATGTTACTTATTACTTAGTATAGCCTTATGCATGTCCCATCAAGTCTACACATATTACATGTTACTTATTACTTAGTATAGCCTTATGTTTGTCCCATCAAGTCTACACATATTACATGTTACTTATTACTTAGTATAACCTTATGTATGTCCCATCAAGTCTACACATATTACATATTACTTATTACTTAGTATAGCCTTATGCATGTCCCATCAAGTCTACACATATTACTGTTACTTATTACTTAGTATAGCCTTATGTATGTCCCATCAAGTCTACACATATTACATGTTACTTATTACTTAGTATAGCCTTATGCATGTCCCATCAAGTCTACACATATTACCTGTTACTTATTACTTAGTATAACCTTATGTATGTCCCATCAAGTATACACATATTTCATGTTACTTATTACTTAGTATAGCCTTATGCATGTCCCATCAAGTCTGCACATATTACATGTTACTTATTACTTAGTATAGCAGAGCTTTCCAAACTTTTCATGTTGGTGACACACTTTTTAGACCTACATCATTTCGCGACACAATAATTCAGTTGTACTGGCAAAAAGGAGGATAAACTAACTTGTTTTAAGAGATACGGACACATACATAAATTATATAATAACAAAATGTATTTACAAGTAACAGTATGTATGTGCAAGAATAAAATAACACCAATAGCTACTTACTATTACAATGGGATGTATGAAGTTTATGGGATGAACAGTTTCTGAATATTTGGTGTAATATTAGATAAAGACATTTCTCACATTTCATCATCAAGCATTTTTAAGCTTCCACTTCCTATCCATATATCAAGAGCAGGAGCAGCAATACACTACTGGGATCTAGTTGCAAAAAAATCCCACTGACTTCAGCTCAGCGTTTAAGCTGCCACCCTCAGAGCTCTGTGAGTCCGACTGACTACTGCCCGCGCTGCAAACACACTGCTGTCCCACTCACTGGCTACACTTGCAGTCACAAGCCAATTAAGGAGACTACACGTGCAGTCAGGAGGCCAATGTGCCGCCAAATCCGCCAATGGTAATAGTTTCAGTTCCCACTGAGCTGTGCCAATTGGTTAAGATGATCTGTGACCCACTAGGTATCAATCACGTGTTAAGCATGTGATATGCGTAGCAGGCAGGTGGAAAGTCAGAAACCAAAAAACAATAAAAAAAAAAAAATTAAATATAAAAAAATTGTGCTGAAGCAGGGGACACACCTACACACTGCTGCCGACACACAGTTTGGAAAGCACTGCTGTAAAGGAATTCAAAAATGCCTGGGACATGCATAAGGCTATACTAAGTAATAAGTAACAGTAATATGTGTAGACTTGATGGGACATACATAAGGCTATCCTAAGTAGTACGTAATATGTAATATGTGTAGACTTGATGTGACATACATAAGGCTATACTAAGTAATAAGTAACATGTAATATGTGTTGACTTGATGGGACATGCATAAGGGTATCCTAAGTAATAAGTAACATGTAATATGTGTAGACTTGATGGGACATACATAAGGCTATCCTAAGTAATAAGTAACATGTAATATGTGTAGACTTGATGGGACATGCATAAGGCTATCCTAAGTAATAAGTAACATGTAATATGTGTAGACTTGATGGGACATGCATAAGGCTATCCTAAGTAATAAGTAACATGTAATATGTGTAGACTTGATGGGACATACATAAGGCTATACTAAGTAATAAGTAACATGTAATATGTATAAATAAAAAGAGAGAAGCGCTCAACCTGGGAACGAACAATAGCATAATAGCTTGTTCTATGGCTAGTTACCACCCTAGAAGCAGCCTCTTTTTGCTCAATATGTGCCTTTCACAGAGAAGAACTTTCCTGTAGCATATCAGTCTGATCCTGACTTCACAGTACAGTCCAGCCCCGAAATACCAGGCAATCACTCTCTGAACAAGAGAAACAGCAAAACCCCAGACGTACGTTTCGGCCTATTGTGGGCCTCGTCAGTGAGGTGCAGCCATATCCCTCTAGGCACACTGAGCAACGGGTCCACGTCTGGATTCCCGCATCACAGACGTGGACTCCTTGCCCAGTGTGTTTAGAGGAATGTGGCTGCACCTCACTGACGAGGCCCATAGAAGGCCGAAACGATCGTCTGGGGTTGTCATGTTCCTTGTTCAGAGGAGAATTGCCTGGTATTTCGGGGCTGGACTGACCTTACTTGGCGGGATCAGACTGATATACTTCAGGAAAGTTTTCTTCTGTGAAAAGCACACTGGTCTAAAAGAGGCTGCTTCCGGGTGGTAAATCGCCATAGAACAAGCCACTGAGCTGTTGTTCGTTCCTGGTAGAGCGCTTCTTTCTTTCTATGCAAATTATTATGACCCTGGGGAAGTCTCTCTATGGGTGATGGGGGAAACCAGACGTGGACTCCTTGCCCAGTGTGCTTAGAGGAATGTGGCTGCACCTCACTGACGAGGCCCATAGAAGGCCGAAACGATCGTCTGGGGTTGTCATGTTCCTTGTTCAGAGGAGAATTGCCTGGTATTTCGGGGCTGGACTGACCTTACTTGGCGGGATCAGACTGATATACTTCAGGAAAGTTTTCTTCTGTGAAAAGCACACTGGTCTAAAAGAGGCTGCTTCCGGGTGGTAAATCGCCATAGAACAAGCCACTGAGCTGTTGTTCGTTCCTGGTAGAGCGCTTCTCTCTTTGTATGCAAATTATTATGACCCTGGGGAAGTCTCTCTATGGGTGATGGGGGAAACCAGACGTGGACTCCTTGCCCAGTGTGCTTAGAGGAATGTGGCTGTACCTCACTGACGAGGCCCATAGAAGGCCGAAACGATCGTCTGGGGTTGTCATGTTCCTTGTTCAGAGGAGAATTGCCTGGTATTTCGGGGCTGGACTGACCTTACTTGGCGGGATCAGACTGATATACTTCAGGAAAGTTTTCTTCTGTGAAAAGCACACTGGTCTAAAAGAGGCTGCTTCCGGGTGGTAAATCGCCATAGAACAAGCCACTGAGCTGTTGTTCGTTCCTGGTAGAGCGCTTCTCTCTTTGTATGCAAATTATTATGACCCTGGGGAAGTCTCTCTATGGGTGATGGGGGAAACCAGACGTGGACTCCTTGCCCAGTGTGCTTAGAGGAATGTGGCTGCACCTCACTGACGAGGCCCATAGAAGGCCGAAACGATCGTCTGGGGTTGTCATGTTCCTTGTTCAGAGGAGAATTGCCTAGTATTTCGGGGCTGGACTGACCTTACTTGGCGGGATCAGACTGATATACTTCAGGAAAGTTTTCTTCTGTGAAAAGCACACTGGTCTAAAAGAGGCTGCTTCCGGGTGGTAAATCGCCATAGAACAAGCCACTGAGCTGTTGTTCGTTCCTGGTAGAGCGCTTCTCTCTTTGTATGCAAATTATTATGACCCTGGGGAAGTCTCTCTATGGGTGATGGGGGAAACCAGACGTGGACTCCTTGCCCAGTGTGCTTAGAGGAATGTGGCTGCACCTCACTGACGAGGCCCATAGAAGGCCGAAACGATCGTCTGGGGTTGTCATGTTCCTTGTTCAGAGGAGAATTGCCTGGTATTTCGGGGCTGGACTGACCTTACTTGGCGGGATCAGACTGATATACTTCAGGAAAGTTTTCTTCTGTGAAAAGCACACTGGTCTAAAAGAGGCTGCTTCCGGGTGGTAAATCGCCATAGAACAAGCCACTGAGCTGTTGTTCGTTCCTGGTAGAGCGCTTCTCTCTTTGTATGCAAACATGTAATATGTGTAGACTTGATGGGACATACATAAGGTTATACTAAGTAATAAGTAACATGTAATATGTGTAGACTTGATGTGACATACATAAGGCTATACTAAGTAATAAGTAACATGCAATATGTGTAGACTTGATGGGACATACATAAGGCTATACTAAGTAATAAGTAACATGTAATATGTGTAGACTTGATGGGACATGCATAAGGGTATCCTAAGTAATAAGTAACATGTAATATGTGTAGACTTGATGGGACATGCTTAAGGCTATACTAAGTAATAAGTAACATGTAATATGTGTAGACTTGATGGGACATGCATAAGGTTATACTAAGTAATACGTAACATGTGATATGTGTAGACTTGATGTGACATACATAAGGCTATACTAAGTAATAAGTAACATGCAATAAATGTAGACTTGATGGGACATGCATAAGGTTATACTAAGTAATAAGTAACAGTAATATGTGTAGACTTGATGGGACATACATAAGGCTATACTAAGTAATAAGTAACATGTAATATGTGTAGACTTGATTGAACATGCATAAGGTTATACTAAGTAATAAGTAACATGTAATATGTGTAGACTTGATGGGACATGCTTAAGGCTATACTAAGTAATAAGTAACATGTAATATGTGTAGACTTGATGGGACATACATAAGGTTATACTAAGTAATAAGTAACATGTAATATGTGTAGACGTGATGGGATATACATAAGGTTATACTAAGTAATAAGTAACATGTAATATGTGTAGACTTGATGGGACATGCATAAGGTTATACTAAGTAATAAGTAATATGTAATATGTGTAGACTTGATGGGACATGCATACGGCTACACTAAGTAATAAGTAACAGTAATATGTGTAGACTTGATGGGACATACATAAGGCTATACTAAGTAATAAGTAACATGTAATATGTGTAGACTTGATGGGACATGCATAAGGCTATACTAAGTAATAAGTAACATGTGATATGTGTAGACTTGATGGGACATGCATAAGGCTATACTAAGTAATAAGTAACATGTAATATGTGTAGACTTGATGGGACATACATAAGGTTATACTAAGTAATAAGTAACATGTAATATGTGTAGACTTGTTGGGACATGCATAAGGCTATACTAAGTAATAAGTAACATGTAATATGTGTAGACTTGATGGGACATGCATAAGGCTATACTAAGTAATAAGTATCATGTAATATGTGTAGACTTGATGGGACATGCATAAGGCTATACTAAGTAATAAGTATCATGTAATATGTGTAGACTTGATGGGACATGCATAGGGCTATTCTAAGTAATAAGTAACATGTAATATGTGTATACTTGATGGGACATACATAAGGTTATACTAAGTAATAAGTAACAGTAATATGTGTAGACTTGATGGGACATGCATAAGGTTATACTAAGTAATAAGTAACATGTAATATGTGTAGACTTGATGGGACATACATAAGGCTATCCTAAGAAATAAGTAACACGTAATATGTGTAGACTTGATGGGACATGCATAAGGCTATACTAAGTAATATGTAACAGTAATATGTGTAGACTTGATGGGACATACATAAGGCTATACTAACTAATAAGTAACATGTAATATGTGTAGACTTGATGGGACATGCATAAGGTTATACTAAGTAATAAGTAACATGTAATTTGTGTAGACTTGATGGGACATGCATAAGGTTATACTAAGTAATAAGTAACATGTAATATGTGTAGACTTGATGGGACATACATAAGGTTATACTAACTAATAAGTAACATGTAATATGTGTAGACTTGATGGGACATGCATAAGGCTATACTAAGTAATAAGTAACATGTAATATGTGTAGACTTGATGGGACATGCTTAAGGCTATACTAAGTAATAAGTAACATGTAATATGTGTAGACTTGATGAGACATACATAAGGCTATACTAAGTAATAAGTAACATGTAATATGTGTAGACTTGATGGGACATGAATAAGGCTATACTAAGTAATAAGTAACATGTAATATGTGTAGACTTGATGGGACATGAATAAGGCTATACTAAGTAATAAGTAACATGTAATATGTGTAGACTTGATGGGACATACATAAGGCTATACTAAGTAATAAGTAACAGGTAATATGTGTAGACTTGATGGGACATACATAAGGCTATACTAAGTAATAAGTAACATGTAATATGTGTAGACTTGATGGGACATGCTTAAGGCTATACTAAGTAATAAGTAACATGTAATATGTGTAGACTTGATGGGACATGCTTAAGGCTATACTAAGTAATAAGTAACATGTAATATGTGTAGACTTGATGGGACATGCATAAGGCTATACTAAGTAATAAGTAACATGTAATATGTGTAGACTTGATGGGACATGCTTAAGGCTATACTAAGTAATAAGTAACATGTAATATGTGTAGACTTGATGGGACATGCTTAAGGCTATACTAAGTAATAAGTAACATGTAATATGTGTAGACTTGATGGGACATGCTTAAGGCTATACTAAGTAATAAGTAACATGTAATATGTGTAGACTTGATGGGACATACATAAGGCTATACTAAGTAATAAGTAATATGTGTAGACTTGATGGGACATGAATAAGGCTATACTAAGTAATAAGTAACATGTAATATGTGTAGACTTGATGGGACATACATAAGGCTATACTAAGTAATAAGTAACAGTAATATGTGTAGACTTGATGGGACATACATAAGGCTATACTAAGTAATAAGTAACATGTAATATGTGTAGACTTGATGGGACATACATAAGGCTATACTAAGTAATACGTAACATGTAATATGTGTAGACTTGATGGGACGGACATAAGGCTATACTAAGTAATAAGTAACATGTAATATGTGTAGACTTGATGGGACATACATAAGGCTATACTACAGTGCTTTCCAAACTGTGTGTCGGCAGCAGTGTGTAGGTGTGTCCCCTGCTTCAGCACAATTTTTTTATATTTATTTATTTTTTTTAAATTGTTTTTTGGTTTCTGACTTTCCGCCTGCCTGCTACGCATATCACATGCTTAACACATGATTGATACCTAGTGGGTCACAGATCATCTTAACCAATTGGCACAGCTCAGTGGTAACTGAAACTATTACCATTGGCGGATTTGGCGGCACATTGGCCTCCTGACTGCACGTGTAGTCTCCTTAATTGGCTTGTGACTGCAAGTGTAGCCAGTGAGTGGGACAGCAGTGTTTTTGCAGCGCGGGCAGTAGTCAGTCGGACTCACAGAGCTCTGAGGGTGGCAGCTTAAACGCAGAGCTGAAGTCAGAAGTCAGTGGGGGTTTTTTCGCAGCTAGCTCCCAGTAGTGCATTGCTGCTCCTGCTCTTGATATATGGATAGGAAGTGGAAGCTTAAAAATGCTTGATGATGAAATGTGAGAAATGTCTTTATCTAATATTACACCAAATATTCAGAAACTGTTCATCCCATAAACTTCATACATCCCATTGTAATAGTAAGTAGCTATTGGTGTTATTAAACTTTTTTTTATTCTTGCACTTACATACTGTTACTTGTAAATACATTTTGTTATTATATAATTAATGTATGTGTCCGTATCTTTTAAACAAGTTAGTTTAACCTCCTGTTTGCCAGTACAACTGAATTATTGTGTCGCGAAATGATGTAGGTCTAAAAAGTGTGTCACCAACATGAAAAGTTTGGAAAGCTCTGCTTTACAGTCTTTGGGGCCTATTTAAGAACGTGCAAGTGGACATGATCCGATATTGCGTATCATGTCCGCTGCACATCGATAAATGCCGACAGCATACACTCTCTGCATTTATCACTGCACCAGCAGTTCTGGTTAACTGCTGGTGCAATACCGCCCCCTGCAGATTTGCGGCCGCTAGCAGGGGGTATCAATCAACCTGATCGTATTGGATCGGTTTGATTTCCGGCGGTGTCTGTCCACCGCCTCAGAGCAGACGGACAGGTTATGGGGCAGTGGTCTTTAGACCGCTGCTTCATAACTTGTGTTTCTGGCGAGCCTTAAGTCTTGCCAGAAGCATGGGGCATCAAGCTCTATACGGAGCTTGATAAATATGCCCTTTTATTTTTACCACCTCAATTGGAAGTTTATTCCATGAATCCACCATCCTTTCTGTAAAAAACTGCTTCTTTACATTTCTCCTGAATCTGCTACCCTCTAACTTAATATTGTGACCCCTTGTTTGGGTATTTGTTTTTTGTTTTGTTGTTTTTTGTCCCTTTATATATTTGAAGGTTTCTATAATGTCTCCTCTTTACCTTCTCTCCTCTACACTATACATATTCAGGTCACAAAGTCTCTCTTTGACCATGTACCATTTTAGTAGCCCTCCTTTGGACAGTTTCTAGTTTATTTATATCTTTATGAAGATATGTTTTCCAGAACTGTACACAGTATTCCAGATTTGACCTAACTAATGATCTGTAAAGTGGCATAAGAACCTTGTTATTTCTGTTACTAATACCTCTCCCAATGCAACCAAGTATTCCACTGGCCTTGCTGGCTGCACTGCGGCATTGTGTACCAAATTTTATAACAACTTCTGCAACTCACTTTTTCGGTCTGTCACAATGGACTGACTCTCCAACTCACAATGATGGTCACTCCCATGATCTGATTTTCAGCTATCGTTGCAATATCTCAAACTTCACAAACTTCCCTTCTACCCCTCACACCAAACTTCACAGAAGCATTAAGTAATTAGATCAGCAACAGCTCGCTAGCTCTCTCGAAACCTCTCCTCTCTTCCAACCCCACCTTTTCCTGCCCTCACCAATCTGTCACAATAAATCCACTCTTGACAATTTGGCCACTGCTACCATAGTTAGGAAATCATACAATAATCCTCAGCCCTGGCATACTCCTCTAACACGGTACCTACACAGATGTTCCCATAGTGCTGAAAATCTTAGAGTTCAGCTGACTTTCTTCATTACAAGTTCATCTCAAACGCCTACTATTCTCCCCTTAACCTGTCTAAGGAAGATTACTTCTCTACTGTTATCTCTATTTTTTGTTCCAACCCAACCTCCTATTACAACTTCTGTCTCAGCTCAAGATTTTGCCAGCCACTTCAACAACAAAATTGATTCCATCAGAAACTAAATCATCTCTCAACATAATAACAGTGTCCAACCTCAAAAGGTTGCAACCATCCAAAACCCACAAAGCAATAAATTCAGCTCTTTTGCCCCTATTACTGAGGAATAATTATTTTACCCTTATACTGTCCTCTCACCTCACTACCTGTCCCCTCAATCGTATCCCCTCACAGCTACTCCTGTCCCTCTCTGCTACCCTTACCCCATCCTCACACACATTTGCAACGTCTACCTCAGCACTAGTATATTTCCCTCATCTTTAAAATATGCACTGGTCATACCTATCCTCAAAAAACCTTCTCTCAATCCAACCTCCCCATCCAACTACGGACCTATTTCCCTACTCCCCTTGCCTCAAAACTTCTAGAAAAGCTGGTATATGTACATCTATCCCATTTTGTTACATTAAACTCCCTCCTTGACCCACTGCTATCTTGATTTTGCCCCCAACACTCCACAGAGGCAGCAATTGTTAAGGTTACCAACTACCTACTTACAACTAAATCGAAAAGCCACTTCTCTCTGCTTATCCTCCTTGATCTGACTGCAGCTTTAATACTGTCGACCACCCTCTTTTGGTCCAAACCCTCCAATCCTTCGGCATTAGCGACACAGCCCTCTCGTAGTTCTCTTCCTATCTGTCTAACCGTACATTTAGTTCAACCTTCTATGGGGCATCCTCTGCCCCGCTACCACTTTCTGCTGGGGTACCGCAAAGGCTCTGTCCTCGGTCCCCTTCTCTTCTCAATCTACACATTAATCATTGAGTTCCTTAATAAAGTCCCTTGGGTTTTAATATAATTTGTATGTCGTTGACTACCAAATATACCTCTCTACACCAGACCTATCTCCTTCCTTGCTAACCTGTTTCACTAACTGTCTTTCTCATATCTCATCCTGGATGTCCTCTCACTACCTTAAGCTAAATCTTTCCAAAACTGAGTTCCTTATTTTCCCCCTTCTTCCCAAATCCCCCCCACCATTTTTCTATAACTGTTGATAATTCCATCATAAACCATACTCCGCATGCCCTATGTCTTGGGGTCACACTTCACTCATATCTTTTTTTCACTCCTCACATTCAGTCTTTGGCCAAATACTGTAGTTGCCTCCACTTTAAAAACATCTCCAAAATGTGATATTTCCTCACACAAGACATAACTAAGATTTTAATCCACTGTCTCATCCTTTCCTGTCTTGACTACTGCTACTTCATCCTTTCTGGTCTCCTTAGCTGCTGTTTAGCTCCATTACAATCCATAATGAATGCCTCTGACAGGCTTGACTTCCTTACACGTCACTCTTTATATGTTGCACCTCTCTGCCAATCCCTTTATTAGCTTCCTCTAACCTCCAGAATTAAGCACAAAATTCTGACTCTGACATACAAGGCCCTCAATTGCACTGCTCCCCCTATATCTCAGACCTTATCTCTAGATACTCTCCCTCCCGTCCCCTTCGCTCTACTCACGACCTCCTCTTCTCTTGTTACCTCCTCGCATTCCTGTATACAGGACTTCTCCAGACGGGCCCCTACTTTATGGAACTCTCTTCCTTGCTCCCAAACCCTCCCCCCTAGTTTTAAATTTTCAAGTACACTTAAAGATTTTACTGTTCAGGGATGCGTACAATATACGCTAACCTTTTCTAACCTCAGTTCCTCTCCTCTTTTCTTATACCCTTGAACCCTCTTAGCATGTAAGCCTATGAACCCAGCTGTTTGCAGACCACCTTCATGAGAACTGACTACAACAGTGTAACTCTTGGCAGGGCCCTCTACCTATTTATTCCCTATAAATGTTACCTAGCATATCATGCCTATGTTTATAGTGCTATGGAATCTGTTGGTGCTCTACAAATAACTTATAATAATAATAATATTTACTGTCCCTTTAACTCCATCTGGCCAGACAGATGAGTACAGGTGACAGGTCTGCTCCACTTGTGGCATATTCTTGTATGTAAAACAGCACATAATGTAGAAGTTTGCCAGGGTATGGTGCCTGTGAACAACATACTGTAGTGTGTCAGTCTGCTCTCAAGTTAGAGATTTGTACAGCTATGGGTCGTCAGTGAGGTGCAGCTAAATCCCTCCTCACAGGACAAGGGTCCGCATCTGCTACTTTATCTGACAAACCCAAAGGGCAGGAGACAGAAACAGTAATAAAATCAGCAGTACACAAATATCAAATCTGCTGATATATGGGGATGTGTGAAGATTCCGTAAAGCTAATGTGTCCATGAGGAGACACACCCCTCATAAATGTCTTAAAAACAGATGAGCAGTTTGTCAGGAATTAAGGGAAATGTTGCAACAGCTGAGAGAGATTAACATTTCAGGAAGAGATGACGGAGCGTAATTTCAATTGATGGGAGCTCTTTTATTAATAGTGATGACTTACATCAGAATACAATGACAGATGACTATTTTAGCTTCATTAACACTTAACTGCAGGTTGTGTCACAGAGAAAACCACATTAGCACAATCCAGAATATCCAGTTGGGGAAACAAGCTCACGATAAGAAACCGGTGTAAATCTTCCAGCCACAAGAAAGATAGAATTGACATCCATTGGTGATGGGAAGTAATCTACAGAACCCAACACACTAGCAAATATAAGTAGCCCAAGCAGCCGAGGTGGATTAAGTATCACATGCACATGAAATGACTAAACTATAACCAATGAACGTATTGGCTGAGAAAGAAGCAGATGTTTGTATTCCCCAATACAGTTCTATAAGTGGTTAATTATCAGTGGGGGTGTGATATGCTATGTGCAAATGTTCGCTTAGCATGAATCTTGTACATCGTAGAACATACATGAAGAAGCAGTACAAAGATGTTTGAGAATGGAGCACAGTTTGAGTTGAGTCTTGAGTAGGGAGGGCAGAACCATTGAGTAGGGGGAGCAGAACCATCAAGTAGGGGGGACAAGACCATTGAGGAGTAGGGGGGCAGGACCATGGAGGAGTAGGGGGGCAGGACCATGGAGGAGTAGGGGGGCAGGACCATGGAGGAGTAGGGAGGCAGGACCATTGAGTGGGGGAGGCAGGACCATTGAGTGGGGGGAGCAAGACCATTGAGTGGGGGAGGCAGGACCATTGAGTGGGGGGAGCAAGACCATTGAGTGGGGGAGGCAGGACCATTGAGTGGGGGGAGCAAGACTATTGAGTAGGGGGAGCAGAACCATTGATTTGGGGGGCAGGACCATTGAGTGGGGGTGGCAGGGCCATTGAGTGGGGGGGAGCAGGACCATTGTGTAGGGAGGGAGTAGTACCATTGAGTAGGGAGGGAGTAGTGCCATTGAGTAGGGAGGGAGCAGTACCATTGAGTAGGAGGGAGCAGTACCATTGAGTAGGGGGAAGCAGGACCATTGAGTAGGGGAGGAGCAGGACCATTTAGTAGGGGGCAGTAAAACCATTGAGTAGGGAGGGGAGGGAGCAGGACCATTGTGTAGGGAGGGAGCAGGACCATTGAGTAAGGGGGAGCAGGACCATTGAGTAGGGAGGGAGCAGGACCAATGAGTAGGGAGGGAGTAGTACCATTGAGTAGGGAGGAAGCAGTACCATTGAGTAGGAGGGAGCAGGACCATTGAGTAGGAGGGAGCAGGACCATTGAGTAGGAGGGAGCAGGACCATTGAGTAGGGGGGAGCAGGACCATTGAGTAGGGAGGAGCAGGACCATTGAGTAGGGAGGAGCAGGACCATTGAGTAGGGAGGAGCAGGACCATTGAGTAGGGAGGGGAGGGAGCAAGACCATTGAGTAGGGAGGGGATGGAGCAGACCATTGAGTAAGGGGGAGCAGAACCATTGAGTAAGGGGGAGCAGAACCATTGAGTAGGGAGGGAGCAGGACCATTGAGTAGGGAGGGAGCAGGACCATTGAGTAGGGAGGGAGCAGGACCATTGAGTAGGGAGGGAGCAGGACCATTGAGTAGGGAGGGAGCAGGACCATTGAGTAGGGAGGGAGCAGGACCATTGAGTAGGGAGGGAGCAGGAACATTGAGTAGGGAGGGAGCAGGAACATTGAGTAGGGAGGGAGCAGGAACATTGAGTAGGGAGGGAGCAGGAACATTGAGTAGGGAGGGAGCAGGACTATTGAGTAGGGAGGGAGCAGGACCATTGAGTAGGGAGGGAGCAGGACCATTGAGTAGGGAGGGAGCAGGACCATTGAGTAGAGAGGGAGCAGGACCATTGAGTAGGGAGGGAACAGGACCATTGAGTAGGGGGAGCAGGACAATTGAGGAGTAGGGAGGAGCAGGACCATTGAGTAGGGGGGAACAGGACCATTGAGTAGGGTGGAGCAGGACCATTGAGTCGGAAGGTAGCAGGACAATTGAGGAGTAGGACAATTGAGTAGGGAGGGAGCAGGGCCATTGAGTAGGGAGGGAGTAGTAGGGCCATTGATTAGGGAGGGAGCAGGGCCATTGAGTAGGGAGGGAGCAGGACCATTGAGTAGGGAGGGAGCAGGACCATTGAGTAGGGAGGGAGCAGAACCATTGAGTAGGGAGGGAGCCGGACCATTGAGTAGGGAGGGAGCAGGACCAGTGAGTAGGGAGGAAGCAGCACCATTGAGTAGGGAGAGCAGGACTATTGAGTAGGAGGGATCAGGACTATTGAGTAGGAGGGACCAGGACCATTGAGTAGGGAGGGGCAGGCTAGGACTGTTACCACTAAGCTGTCGGAACCAATATGTGGGCCCCAGATAAGTTCCACACATTACATGTTAAGCAAACAACCACAGTTAGTTTATATTAGTCATTATTACACACTCACTTCATTATGGCCTCGTCACGGTCACGCACAGCTTGTTTGAGGACGCTGTCCAAGTCACCATCTTGTGATAAATCTCTCAATCGCTGAAGTTCCTCACGAAGAGATGTTAGCTCTAAATATTGCAGGGTCACCTGAGGGACAAGGACAACTCTGTATACCACTCTTTGTGCATATGTGTCTCTGTATGTATGTGTGTGTTTATGTATGTATGGGTGTCTCTGTGTGTATGTGTGTGTCTCTGTATGTATGTGTTTCTGTGTGTATGTGTGTGTCTCTGTGTGTATGTGTGTCTATGTATGTGTGTCTATGTATGTGTGTGTCTCTTTGTGTGTATATGTGTGTCTATGTATGTGTGTGTGTGTCTCTCTGTGTGTATGTGTGTGTATATGTATCTATGTGTGTGTGTGTGTCTCTGTGTGTATATGTGTGTGTGTGTGTGTGTGTCTCTGTGTGTATATGTGTATATGTGTGTGTCTGTGTGTATATGTGTGTCTCTGTGTATATATGTGTGTTTAATTATGTATGTGCATGTGTGTCTCTGTGTATATTTGTGTCCATGTATGTGCATGCATATCTGTGTGTCTCTGTATGTATGTATGTGTGCGTGTCTCTGTGTATATATGTGTCACTGTCTATATATGTGTATGTGTGTCTGTGTATATATGTGTGTCTATGTATGTGCAGGCCTGGACTGACCATAGGGCATACCGGTCAAATGCCTGGTGGACCCCCAGTTATCTTAGCCCCTCCCACTATTACCACGCATACTGCGTGCCCTAATTTTTTTTTATATATCTTCCAATCCAATCATATTATTTGCACTGTGAAATGGCCGTACCGCCTTATAAGGACGGCGCGGCCGTGAGTGAGCAGGGGACACAGACAGACTTACATACTCGCTTTATGCAAGAGACATGCTGCTACTGATGCGGCCAAGGGTGGCAGGAGCAGCAGGGGCCTCCGAGATCTGTGCTGACCTGGCTGGGAGCCGGAACTGAAAAGGGAGAACATGTGACGCATGCAGGAGGGAAGAGAGGCAGCCTGCACACTTAAGCTTTACTGGAGATTCGGGAACCACAATTTTCAGTCTCATTACTACTTGAAATGTGAATTAGAGGTAGGCAAATTACAATTACAATGAAAGTTCAGTGGAAATGTTATTTAAAGGGACACTGTACCCAATTTGTTTCTTTTGTGATTCAGATAGAGAATGCAATTTTAAGCAACTTTCTAATTTACTCCTATTATCAAATTTTCTTCATTCTCTTGGTTTAAGTTTAGATGCCGGCCCATTTTTGGTGAACAACCTGGGTTGTCCTTGCTGATTGGACAGCACCAATAAACAAATGCTGTCCATGGTTCTGAACCACAAATTTGCTGGCTCCTTAGCTTAGATGTCTTCTTTTTCAAATAAAGATATCAAGAGAATGAAGAAAAATTTATAACAGATGTAAATTAGAAAGTTGCTTAAAATTGCATGCTCTATCCAAACCATGAAAGAAAAAATTTGGGTTCCGTGTCCCTTTAATATTTTTATTTGTTTGTTTTATCTTTTCTTTTACTGTTTATATTGACATTTGGGGCTTAACATTACTTTACTACACTGTATTTATTTTGTGGGTACAGTATGTGTCAATGAATAGCACAGCCACAATGTAACCAGTGCATATTGGGCCCTTTTACTACCTTCATTGCACCTTTCCCCATTGGCAACACACAGAAAGCACTAATCCAATCCCTAGCTATAACCCTAAACCTAACCCTAAACCTAATCCTAATTCTTACCCTAATTCCAACCCTAGCCATAACCCTAAACCTAACCCTATACACTAATTATAACCCTGGTTCTTACCCTAATTCCAACCCTAAACCTAACCCTATACACTAATCATAACCCTGGTTATTACCCTAATTACAACTCTAACCCTAACCCCATAAACTAATCCTAATCCTGGTTCTTACCCTAATTCCAACCAAAACTCTAGTCCCATGCACTACACCTAACCCTGGTTCTTACCCTAATTCCAACTATAACCCTAAACCTAACCCCATACTCTAATCCTAACGCAGGTTCTTACCATAATTCCAACCCTAGACATAACTCTAAACCTAACCCTAATCCCATACACAAATCCTAACCCTGGTTCTTACCCTAATTCCAACCCTAAACCTAACCCATACACTAATACTAACCCTGGTTCTTACCCTAATTCCAACCCTAACCATAACCCTAGCCCCATACACTACACCCAACCCTGGTTCTTACCCTAATTCCAACTCTAACCATAACCCTAACCACATACACTAATCCTAATCCTGGTTCTTACCCTAATTCCATCTATAACCCTAGCCCCATACACTACACCTTACCCTGGTTCTTACCCTAATTCTAACCATAGCCCTAACCCAATACACTAATCCTAACCCAGGTTTTTACCCTAATTCCATACCCTAGCCATAACCCTAAGCCTAAATCTAACCCCATACACTAATCTTAACCCTGGTTCTTACCCAAATTCCATACCCTAGCCATAACCCTAACCCAATACACTAATCCTAACCCTGGTTCTTACCCTAATTCCAACACTAGCCATAACCCTAACCTTGACCCCTCCTTATTTTAAACTATTATTGAGTTTTCACTATATCACTTTTTCATTCTAAAGATTTGTATTTAACTTCAAATTCATGTTTAGATATTTTAAGTCAGCTTTTCAGGCCCCTGACATAACTGAATGTGATTATAATTGGTATAACTATTCACAAATATTCCAATTGTATTCACATTTGGTTACAGCAACTCTCTTATCCTATAAATATTTATATATAAAGTTTGGTATGCATCTATGCATTATATAGATCAAATTCTGTGTCAGCACTGAGTGCATTTTTAAGTCTGTTATATACAACCCAACATAAAGAATTGTGACTCATTTCAAGATGACCTTATTAAATAGTGACATATGCTTCATTTTCTGGTTGATAACTTTCTGTCTATGTTTTAGCCTCAGATACTGTAAAATAGTGGCATATATCTTACACAATGACAGACCTGTGCCTTATTCTAAGCTGTTTGTGTTCGGTATATAGACAATTATATGTGCCTTATTCTAAGCTGTTTGTGTTCGGTATATAGACAATTATATGTGCCTTATTCTAAGCTGTTTGTGTTCGGTATATAGACAATTATATGTGCCTTATTCTAAGCTGTTTGTGTTCGGTATATAGACAATTGTATGTGCCTTATTCTAAGCTGTTTGTGTTCGGTATATAGACAATTATATGTGCCTTATTCTAAGCTGTTTGTGTTCGGTATATAGACAATTATATGTGCCTTATTCTAAGCTGTTTGTGTTCGGTATATAGACAATTATATGTGCCTTATTCTAAGCTGTTTGTGTTCGGTATATAGACAATTATATGTGCTTTATTCTAAGCGGTTTGTGTTCGGTATATAGACAATTATATGTGCCTTATTCTAAGCTGTTTGTGTTCGGTATATAGACAATTATATGTGCCTTATTCTAAGCTGTTTGTGTTCGGTATATAGACAATTATATGTGCCTTATTCTAAGCTGTTTGTGTTCGGTATATAGACAATTATATGTGCCTTATTCTAAGCTGTTTGTGTTCGGTATATAGACAATTATATGTGCCTTATTCTAAGCTGTTTGTGTTCGGTATATAGACAATTATATGTGCCTTATTCTAAGCTGTTTGTGTTCGGTATATAGACAATTATATGTGCCTTATTCTAAGCTGTTTGTGTTCGGTATATAGACAATTATATGTGCCTTATTCTAAGCTGTTTGTGTTCGGTATATAGACAATTATATGTGCTTTTGTTTGTACCTATTATCTAGATGGAAGCCTTAAGTGTCTGCCTTAATCATGATAGAAAAGTAACTGTGCTTTATCTAAGGTTGCCTTTAAGGGATATAAAGGTCACTATTGAAATGTTCATGGTGCATTTCAATTTTAAATAGCAGTATTTTTGTAATATAATTCCATTAGCAAAAATGCTTCTAGTAACTTACTACTAGTCTTTAGCAGCATACGCACATATGCTTCTAGTAACTTATTACTGGTCTTTAGCAGCATACGCACATATGCTTCTAGTAACTTATTACTGGTCTTTAGCAGCATACGCACATATGATTCTAGTAACTTACTACTAGTCTTTAGCAGCATACGCACATATGCTTCTAGTAACTTATTACTGGTCTTTAGCAGCATACGCACATATGCTTCTAGTAACTTATTACTGGTCTTTAGCAGCATACGCACATATGCTTCTAGTAACTTATTACTGGTCTTTAGCAGCATACGCACATATGCTTCTAGTAACTTATTACTGGTCTTTAGCAGCATACGCACATATGCTTCTAGTAACTTATTACTGGTCTTTAGCAGCATACGCACATATGCTTCTAGTAACTTATTACTGGTCTTTAGCAGCATACGCACATATGCTTTTAGTAACTTATTACTGGTATTTAGCAGCATACGCACATATGCTTCTAGTAACTTATTACTGGTCTTTAGCAGCATACGCACATATGCTTCTAGTAACTTATTACTGGTCTTTAGCAGCATACGCACATATGCTTCTAGTAACTTATTACTGGTCTTTAGCAGCATACGCACATATGCTTCTAGTAACTTATTACTAGTCTTTAGCAGCATACGCACATATGCTTGTAGTAACTTATTACTAGTCTTTAGCAGCATACGCACATATGCTTCTAGTAACTTATTACTGGTCTTTAGCAGCATACGCACATATGCTTGTAGTAACTTATTACTGGTCTTTAGCAGCATACGCACATATGCTTCTAGTAACTTATTACTGGTCTTTAGCAGCATACGCACATATGCTTCTAGTAACTTATTACTGGTCTTTAGCAGCATACGCACATATGCTTCTAGTAACTTATTACTGGTCTTTAGCAGCATACGCACATATGCTTCTAGTAACTTATTACTGGTCTTTAGCAGCATACGCACATATGCTTTGAGGCCCTGTGAACCAGGTCCCACACAGTCTCAGAGTCAGCAGGGGCTTCTATGACACTTATTAAATCTATACGGACACAACACATACCACTGCCAGGTCTCTAAGCTTGAATACTGAGAGTTACGTGCACTAAATGATTCCTTTATTGACTATGTCTTGTGTTTACAAATGAGCACTTTATATTGTTTTTGTGGTTTTTTATATTTTACTTTTTTTTCATACCAACCAATTCACAAAATATATATTATACTTGTCATAGTTGGTATACGGTTAAATAAGAAATGAGGGGTGGAGTGGGCTGCTTTGCCTTAAAATGCCCGGGCCTATTTTTGGTCCCAGTCCGGCCCTGAGTATGTGTATGCATGTCTGTGTGTGTATATGTATGCATGTCTGTGTGTGTATATGTATGTCTGTGTGTGTATATGTATGTATGTCTGTGTGTGTATATGTATGCATGTCTCTGTGTGTATATGTATGCATGTCTGTGTGTGTATATGTATGCATGTCTCTGTGTGTATATGTGTGTATGTGTATGCATGTCTGTGTGTGTATATGTATGCATGTCTCTGTGTGTATATGTGTGTATGTGTATGCATGTCTCTGTGTGTATATGTGTGTATATGTATGTATGTCTGTGTGTGTGTATATGTATGCATGTCTCTGTGTGTATATGTATGCATGTCTCTGTGTGTATATGTATGCATGTCTCTGTGTGTATATGTGTGTATGTGTATGCATGTCTGTGTGTGTATATGTATGCATGTCTGTGTGTGTATATGTGTGTCTCTGTATGCATGTCTCTGTGTGTATATGTATGCATGTCTCTGTGTGTATATGTATGCATGTCTCTGTGTGTATATGTATGCATGTCTCTGTGTGTATATGTGTGTATGTGTATGCATGTCTCTGTGTGTATATATGAGTGCATGTCTCTGTGTGTATATGTGTGTCTCTGTATGCATGTATCTGTGTGCATATATGAGTGCATGTCTCTGTGTGTATATGTGTGTATGTGTATGCATGTCTCTGTGTGTATATGTATGCATGTCTGTGTGTATATGTGTGTATGTGTATGCATGTCTGTGTGTATATGTGTGTATGTGTATGCATGTCTGTGTGTATATGTGTGTATGTGTATGCATGTCTCTGTGTGTATATGTATGCATGTCTCTGTGTGTATATGTGTGTATGTGTATGCATGTCTCTGTGTGTATATGTATGTATGTCTGTGTGTGTATATGTATGCATGTCTCTGTGTGTATATGTATGCATGTCTCTGTGTGTATATGTGTGTATGTGTATGCATGTCTCTGTGTGTATATATGAGTGCATGTCTCTGTGTGTATATGTGTGTCTCTGTATGCATGTCTCTGTGTGTATATGTGTGTATATGTATGCATGTCTCTGTGTGTATATGTATGTATGTCTGTGTGTATATGTGTGTATGTGTATGCATGTCTCTGTGTGTATATGTATGCATGTCTCTGTGTGTATATGTGTGTATGTGTATGCATGTCTCTGTGTGTATATGTATGTATGTCTGTGTGTGTATATGTATGCATGTCTCTGTGTGTATATGTATGCATGTCTCTGTGTGTATATGTGTGTATGTGTATGCATGTCTCTGTGTGTATATATGAGTGCATGTCTCTGTGTGTATATGTTTGTCTCTGTATGCATGTCTCTGTGTGTATATGTGTGTATATGTATGCATGTCTCTGTGTGTATATGTATGTATGTCTGTGTGTGTATATGTATGCATGTCTCTGTGTGTATATGTATGCATGTCTCTGTGTGTATATGTGTGTATGTGTATGCATGTCTCTGTGTGTATATATGAGTGCATGTCTCTGTGTGTGTCTCTGTATGCATGTATCTGTGTGTATATATGAGTGCATGTCTCTGTGTGTATATGTGTGTATGTGTATGCATGTCTCTGTGTGTATATGTATGCATGTCTCTGTGTATATGTGTGTATGTGTATGCATGTCTGTGTGTATGTGTATGCATGTCTCTGTGTGTATATGTATGCATGTCTCTGTGTGTATATGTGTGTATGTGTATGCATGTCTCTGTGTGTATATATGAGTGCATGTCTCTGTGTGTATATGTGTGTCTCTGTATGCATGTATCTGTGTGTATATATGAGTGCATGTCTCTGTGTGTATATGTGTGTATGTGTATGCATGTCTCTGTGTGTATGTGTGTGTATGTGTATGCATGTCTCTGTGTGTATATGTGTGTATATGTATGCATGTCTCTGTGTGTATATGTGTGTCTCTGTATGTATGTCTCTGTGTGTATATGTGTGTATGTGTATGCATGTCTCTGTGTGTATATATGAGTGCATGTCTCTGTGTGTATATGTGTGTCTCTGTATGCATGTATCTGTGTGTATATATGAGTGCATGTCTCTGTGTGTATATGTGTGTCTCTGTATGCATGTATCTGTGTGTATATATGAGTGCATGTCTCTGTGTGTATATGTGTGTATGTGTATGCATGTCTCTGTGTGTATATGTATGCATGTCTGTGTGTATATGTGTGTATGTGTATGCATGTCTGTGTGTATATGTGTGTATGTGTATGCATGTCTCTGTGTGTATATGTGTGTATGTGTATGCATGTCTCTGTGTGTATGTGTATGCATGTCTCTGTGTGTATGTGTATGCATGTCTCTGTGTGTATATGTGTGTGTGTATGTGTATGCATGTCTCTGTGTGTATATGTGTGTATGTGTATGCATGTCTGTGTGTATATGTGTGTCTCTGTATGCATGTCTCTGTGTGTATATGTGTGTATGTTTATGCATGTCTCTGTGTGTATATGTGTGTTTCTGTATGCATGTCTCTGTGTGTATATGTGTGTATGTGTGTGTCTCTGTATGCATGTCTCTGTGTATATGTGTTTATGTGTATGCATGTCTCTGTGTGTATGTGTATGCATGTCTCTGTGTGTATGTGTATGCATGTCTCTGTGTGTATGTGTATGCATGTCTCTGTGTGTATATGTGTGTATGTGTATGCATGTCTCTGTGTGTATATGTGTGTATGTGTATGCATGTCTCTGTGTGTATATGTGTGTATGTGTATGCATGTCTGTGTGTATATGTGTGTATGTGTATGCATGTCTCTGTGTATATGTGTGTATGTGTATGCATGTCTCTGTGTGTATATGTGTGTATGTGTATGCATGTCTCTGTGTGTATATGTGTGTCTCTGTATGCATGTCTCTGTGTGTATATGTGTGTATATGTATGCATGTCTCTGTGTGTGTGTGTGTGTATGTGTATGCATGTCTCTGTGTGTATGTGTGTGTCTCTGTATGCATGTCTCTGTGTGTGTGTGTGTGTATGTGTATGCATGTCTCTGTGTGTATATGTGTGTATGTGTATGCATGTCTCTGTGTGTATATGTGTGTATGTGTATGCATGTCTCTGTGTGTATATGTGTGTATGTGTATGCATGTCTGTGTGTATATGTGTGTATGTGTATGCATGTCTCTGTGTATATGTGTGTATGTGTATGCATGTCTCTGTGTGTATATGTGTGTATGTGTATGCATGTCTCTGTGTGTATATGTGTGTCTCTGTATGCATGTCTCTGTGTGTATATGTGTGTATATGTATGCATGTCTCTGTGTGTGTGTGTGTGTATGTGTATGCATGTCTCTGTGTGTATGTGTGTGTCTCTGTATGCATGTCTCTGTGTGTATATGTGTGTATGTGTATGCATGTCTCTGTGTGTATATGTGTGTATGTGTATGCATGTCTCTGTGTGTATATGTGTGTATGTGAATGCATGTCTCTGTGTGTATATGTTTGTCTCTGTATGCATGTCTCTGTGTGTATATGTGTGTATGTGTATGCATGTCTGTGTGTGTGTGTGTGTATGTGTATGCATGTCTCTGTGTGTATGTGTGTGTCTCTGTATGCATGTCTCTGTGTGTATATGTGTGTATGTGTATGCATGTCTCTGTGTGTATGTGTATGCATGTCTCTGTGTGTATATGTGTGTCTCTGTATGCATGTCTCTGTGTGTATATGTGTGTATGTGTATGCATGTCTCTGTGTGTGTGTGTGTGTGTGTGTCTCTGTATGCATGTCTCTGTGTGTATATGTGTGTATCTGTATGCATGTCTCTGTGTGTATATGTATGCATGTCTCTGTGTGTATATGTATGCATGTCTCTGTGTGTATATGTGTGTCTCTGTGTGTATATGTATGCATGTCTCTGTGTGTATATGTGTGTATGCATGTCTCTGTGTGTATGTGTATGCATGTCTCTGTGTGTATATGTGTGTCTCTGTATGCATGTCTCTGTGTGTATATGTGTGTCTCTGTATGCATGTCTCTGCGTGTATATGTGTGTATGTGTATGCATGTCTCTGTGTGTATGTGTATGCATGTCTCTGTGTGTATATGTGTGTCTCTGTATGCATGTCTCTGCGTGTATGTGTGTATGTGTATGCATGTCTCTGTGTGTATATGTGTGTATGTGTATGCATGTCTGTGTGTATATGTGTGTATGTGTATGCATGTATCTGTGTGTATGTGTATGCATGTCTCTGTGTGTATATGTGTGTCTCTGTATGCATGTATGTGTGTGTCTCTGTATGCATGTTTCTGTGTGTATATGTGTGTATGTGTATGCATGTCTGTGTGTATATGTGTGTCTTTGTATGCATGTCTCTGTGTGTATATGTGTGTATGTGTATGCATGTCTCTGTGTGTATATGTGTGTATGGGTATGCATGTTTCTGTGTGTATATATGAGTGCATGTCTCTGTGTGTATATGTGTGTATGTGTATGCAAGTCTCTGTGTATATATGTGTGTCTCTGTATGCATGTCTCTGTTTGTATATGTGTGTATGCATGTCTCTGTGTGTATCTGTGTGTATGCATGTCTCTGTGTGTATATGTGTTTCTCTGTATGCATGTCTCTGGGTGTATATGTGTGTATGTGTATGCATGTCTCTGTGTGTATCTGTGTGTATGCATGTCTCTGTGTGTATCTGTGTGTCTCTGTATGCATGTCTCTGTGTGTCTCTGTATGCATGTCTCTGTGTGTATATGTGTGTCTCTGTATGCATGTCTCTGTGTGTATATGTGTGTATGTGTATGCATGTCTCTGCGTGTATATGTGTGTATGTGTATGCATGTCTCTGTGTGTATATGTGTGTATGTGTATGCATGTCTCTATGTGTATAAGTGTGTATGTGTATGCATGTCTCTGTGTGTATATGTGTGTCTCTGTATGCATGTATGTGTGTATGTGTGTGTCTCTGTATGCATGTCTCTGTGTGTATATGTGTGTCTCTGTATGCATGTCTCTGTGTGTATATGTGTGTATGTGTATGCATGTCTCAGTGTGTATATGTGTGTCTCTGTATGCATGTCTCTGTGTGTATATGTGTGTATGTGTATGCATGTCTCTGTGTGTATATGTGTGTATGTGTATGCATGTCTCTGTGTGTATATGTGTGTATGTGTATGCATGTCTCTGTGTGTATGTGTATGCATGTCTCAGTGTGTATATGTGTGTCTCTGTATGCATGTATCTGTATGCATGTCTCTGTGTGTATATGTGTGTATGTGTATGCATGTTTCTGTGTGTATATGTGTGTATGTGTATGCATGTCTCTGTGTGTGTATGTGTATGCATGTCTCTGTGTGTATATATTAGTGCATGTCTCTGTGTGTATATGTGTGTATGTGTATGCATGTCTCTGTGTGTATATATGAGTGCATGTCTCTGTGTGTATATGTGTGTATGTGTATGCATGTCTCTGTGTGTATATATGAGTGCATGTCTCTGTGTGTATATGTATGCATGTCTCTGTGTGTATGTATGAGTGCATGTCTCTGTGTGTATGAGTGCATGTCTCTGTGTGTATATGTGTGTATGTGTATGCATGTCTATGTGTGTATATGTGTGTCTCTGTATGCATGTCTCAGTGTGTATATGTGTGTATATGTATGCATGTGTCTGTGTGTATAAGTGTGTATGTGTATGCATGTCTCTGTGTGTATATGTGTGTCTCTGTATGCATGTATGTGTGTGTCTCTGTATGCATGTCTCTGTGTGTATATGTGTGTATGTGTATGCATGTCTCTGTGTGTATATGTGTGTATGTGTATGCATGTCTGTGTGTATATGTGTATATGTGTATGCATGTCTCTGTGTGTATATGTGTGTATGTGTATGCATGTCTCTGTGTGTATATGTGTGTATGTGTATGCATGTCTGTGTGTATATGTGTATATGTGTATGCATGTCTCTGTGTGTATATGTGTGTATGTATATGCATGTCTCTGTGTGTATTCTTGTATATGTGTATGCATGTCTCTGTGTGTATATGTGTGTCTCTGTATGCATGTCTCTGTGTGTATGTATGAGTGCATGTCTGTAAGTGTATATGTGTGCATGTGTATGCATGTCTCTGTGTGTATATGTGTCTCTGTATGCATGTCTGTGTGTATATGTGTGTATGTGTATGCGTGTCTCTGTGTGTATATGTGTGTATGTGTATGCATGTCTGTGTGTATGTCTGTCTCTGTATGCATGTCTCTGTGTGTATATATGAGTGCATGTCTCTGTGTGTATATGTGTGTATGTGTATGCATGTCTCTGTGTGTATATGTGTGTATGTATGAGTGCATGTCTCTGTGTGTATATGTGTGTATGCATGTCTCTGTGTGTATATGTGTGTATGTATGAGTGCATGTCTCTGTGTGTATGAGTGCATGTCTCTGTGTGTATATGTGTGTATGTGTATGCATGTCTATGTGTGTCTCTGTATGCATGTCTCTGTGTGTATATGTGTGTATGTATGAGTGCATGTCTCTGTGTGTATATGTGTGTATGTGAAAGCATGTCTCTGTGTGTGTATATGTGTGTCTCTGTATGCATGCCTCTGTGTATATGTGTGTATGTATGAGTGCATGTCTCTGTGTGTATATGTGTGTATGTATGAGTACATGTCTCTGTGTGTATATGTGTGTATGTGTATGCATGTCTCTGTGTGTATATGTGTGTATGTGTGTATATGTGGGTGTCTCTGTATGCATGTCTCTGTGTGTATATGTGTATGCATGTCTCTGTGTGTATATGTGTGTATGTGTATGCATGTATGTGTGTGTATGTGTGTATGTGTATGTATGTCTCTGTGTGTATGTGTACGCATGTATCTGTGTGTATATGTGTGTATGTGTATGAATGTCTCTGTGTGTATATGTGTGTCTCTGTATGCATGTCTCTGTGTGTATATGTATGCATGTCTTTGTGTGTATATATGTGTATGTCTCTGTGTGTATATGTGTGTATGCATGTCTCTGTGTGTGTATGTGTATGCATGTCTCTGTGTGTATATGTCTGTGTGTGTCTGTATGCATGTCTCTGTGTGTATATGTGTGTATGTATGAGTGCATGTCTCTGTGTGTATTTGTATGCATGTCTCTGTGTGTATATGTGTGTATGTATGAGTGCATGTCTCTGTGTGTATTTGTATGCATGTCTCTGTGTGTATATGTGTGTATGCATGTCTGTGTGTATATGTGTGTATGTGTATGCATGTCTCTGTGTGTATATGTGTGTATGCATGTCTGTGTGTATATGTGTGTATGTGTATATGTTTGTATGTGTATGCATGTCTCTGTGTGTATATGTGTGTATGTATGAGTGCATGTCTATGTGTGTATATGTGTGTCTCTGTATGTATGTGTCTATGTACAGTGAGGAAAAAAAATATTTGTTCTCTGGCTGATTTTGTACGTTTGCCCCCTGACAAAGAAATGATAAGTCTATAATGTTTATGATAGGTTTATTTGAACAGTGAGAGACAGAATAACAACAAAAAATTCAGAAAAAAACACATTTCAAAAAAGTTATAAATTGATTTGCATTTTAATGAGTAAAATAAGTATTTGACCCCTTTGCAAAACATGACAGTACTTGTTGGCAATCACAGAGGTCAGATATTTCTTGTAGTTGGCCACCAGGTTTGCACACATCTCAGGAGGGATTTTGTCCCACTCCTCTTTGGAGATCCTCTCCAAGTCATTAAGGTTTCGAGGCTGACGTTTGGCAACTCGAACCTTCAGCTCCCTCCACAGATTTTCTATGGGATTAAGGTCTGGAGACTGGCCAGGTCACTCCAGGACCTTAATGTGCTTCTTCTTGAGCCACTCCTTTGTTGCCATGGCCATGTGTTTTGGGTCATTGTCATGCTGGAATACCCATCCACAACCCATTTTCAATGCCCTGGCTGAATAAAGGAGGTTCTCACCCAAGATTTGACGGTACATGACCTCGTCCATTGTCCCTTTTATGCGGTGAAGTTGTATTGTCCCCTTAGCATAAAAACACCCCCAAAGCATAATGTTTCCACCTCCATGTTGACGGTAGGGATGGTGTTCTTGGGGTCATAGGCAGCATTCCTCCTCCTCCAAACATGGCGAGTTGAGTTGATGCCAAAGAGCTCGATTTTGGTCTCATCTGACCACAACACTTTCACCCAGTTCTCCTCTGAATCATTTAGATGTTTATTGGCAAACTTCAGGCGGGCCTGTACATGTGCCTACAGGTGCTTTCTTGAGCAGGGGGACCTTGCGGGCACTGCAGGATTTCAGTCATTCACGGCATAGCGTGTTACCAATTGTTTTCTTGGTGACTCTGGTCCCAGCTGCCTTGAGATCATTGACAAGATCCTCCCGTGTAGTTCTGTGTTGATTCCTCACCGTTCTCATGATCATTGAAACTCCACAAGGTGAGATCTTGCATGGAACTCCAGACCGAGGGAGATTGATCGTTATTTTGTGTTTCTTCCATTTGCGAATAATCCCACCAACTGTTGTCACCTTCTCACCAAGCTGCTTGGCAATGGTCTTGTAGCCCATTCCAGCCTTGTGTAGGTCTACAATCTTGTCCCTCACATCCTTGGACAGCTCTTTGGTCTTAGCCATGGTGGAGAGTTTGGAATCTGATTGATTAATTGCTTCTGTGGACAGGTGTTTTTTATACAGGTAACAAGATTAAATTAGGAGCACTCCCTTTAAAGGGACAGTCTAGGCCAAAATAAACTTTCATGATTCAGATAGAGCATGTCATTTTAAACAATTTTCCAATTTACTTTTATCACTAATTTTGCTTTGTTCTCTTGGTATTCTTAGTTGAAAGCTTAACCTAGGAGGTTCATATGCTAATTTCTTAGACCTTGAAACCCACCTCTTTCAGATTGCATTTTAACTGTTTTTTACCACTAGAGGGTGTTAGTTCACATATTTCATATAGATAACACTGTGCTCGTGCACGAGAAGTTATCTGGGAGCAGGCACTGATTGGCTAGACTGCAAGTCTGTCAAAAGAACTGAGAAAAGAGGCAGTTTGCAGAGGCTTAGATACAAGATAATCACAGAGGTTAAAAGTATATTATTATAACTGTGTTGGTTATGCAAAACTGGGAAATGGGTAATAAAGGGATTATCTATCTTTTAAAAAAATAAAAATTCCGGTGTAGACTGTCCCTTTAAGAGAGTGCTCCTAATCTCAGCTCATTATCTGTATGAAAGACACCTGGGAGCCAGAAATTTTACTGAATGATAGGGGATTAAATACTTATGTCACTCATTAAAATGCAAATCAAATTGTAACTTTTTTGAAATGCGTTTTTCTGGATTGTATTTTCTTCTGTTATGTGTGATCAGTCCACGGGTCATCATTACTTCTGGGATATAACTCCTCCCCAACAGGAAATGCAAGAGGATTCACCCAGCAGAGCTGCATATAGCTCCTCCCCTCTACGTCAGTCCCAGTCATTCTCTTGCACCCAACGACTAGATAGGATGTGTGAGAGGACTATGGTGATTATACTTAGTTTTTATGACTTCAATCAAAAGTTTGTTATTTTACAATAGCACCGGAGCGTGTTATTACTTCTCTGGCAGAGTTTGAGGAAGAATCTACCAGAGTTTTTTACTATGATTTTAACCGGAGTAGTTAAGATCATATTGCTGTTCTCGGCCATCTGAGGGAGGTAAAAGCTTCAGATCAGGGGACAGCGGGCAGATGAATCTGCATTGAGGTATGTAGCAGTTTTTATTTTCTGAATGGAATTGATGAGAAAATCCTGCCATACCGTTATAATGACATGTATGTATACACTTCAGTATTCTGGGGATGGTATTTCACCGGAACTACTCTGTTAAAAGTCACTAATCCTTTTAATAAGTATTTATCATGTTAAACGTTTTTGCTGGAATGTAGAATCGTTTACATTTCTGAGGTACTGAGTGAATAAATATTTGGGCATTATTTTCCACTTGGCAGTTGTTTGGTTTTAATTGTGACAGTTTCGTTTCTCTTCACTGCTGTGTATGAGGGAGGGGCCGTTTTTGGCGCTCTTTGCTACGCATCAAAAAATTCCAGTCAGTTACTCTTATATTTCCTGCATGATCCGGTTCATCTCTGACAGATCTCAGGGGTCTTCAAACTTCTTTGGAGGGAGGTAGATTCTCTCAGCAGAGCTGTGAGAATTTTATATTGACTGTGAATAAAAACGTTGCTCTATAATTTTTATGTCAAATTTAATTATTGTTATTTTACTAATGGGAACAAACCTTTGCTAAAAGTTGTGTTGTTTTAAAGTTTGATGCTATAACTGTTTTTCAGTTCATTGTTTCAACTGTCATTTAATCGTTTAGTACCTCTTTGAGGCACAGTACGTTTTTGCTAAAAAAGATTATAACCAAGTTGCAAGTTTATTGCTAGTGTGTTAAACATGTCTGACTCAGAGGAAGATATCTGTGTCATTTGTTCCAATGCCAAGGTGGAGCCCAATAGAAATTTATGTACTAACTGTATTGATGCTACTTTAAATAAAAGTCAATCTGTACAATTTGAACAAATTTCACCAAACAGCGAGGGGAGAGTTATGCCGACTAACTCGCCTCACGCGGCAGTACCTGCATCTCCCGCCCGGGAGGTGCGTGATATTATGGCGCCTAATACATCTGGGCGGCCATTACAGATAACATTACAAGATATGGCTACTGTTATGACTGAAGTTTTGTCTAAATTACCAGAACTAAGAGGCAAGCGTGATCACTCTGGGGTGAGAACAGAGTGCGCTGACAATACTAGGGCCATGTCTGATACTGCGTCACAGCTTGCAGAGCATGAGGACGGAGAGCTTCATTCTGTAGGTGACGGTTCTGATCCAAACAGATTGGATTCAGATATTTCAAATTTTAAATTTAAATTGGAGAACCTCCGTGTATTACTAGGGGAGGTCTTAGCAGCTCTCAATGATTGTAACACCGTTGCAATACCAGAGAAACTGTGTAGGTTGGATAAATACTTTGCGGTACCGGCGAGTACTGACGTTTTTCCTATACCTAAGAGACTAACTGAAATTGTTACTAAGGAGTGGGATAGACCCGGTGTGCCGTTCTCACCCCCTCCAATATTTAGAAAGATGTTTCCAATAGACACCACCACTCGGGACTTATGGCAAACGGTCCCTAAGGTGGAGGGAGCAGTTTCTACTTTAGCTAAGCGTACCACTATCCCGGTGGAGGATAGCTGTGCTTTTTCAGATCCAATGGATAAAAAATTAGAGGGTTACCTTAAGAAAATGTTTGTTCAACAAGGTTTTATATTGCAACCCCTTGCATGTATCGCGCCGATTACGGCTGCGGCAGCATTTTGGATTGAGTCTCTGGAAGAGAACCTTAGTTCATCTACGCTAGACGACATTACGGACAGGCTTAGAGTCCTTAAACTAGCTAATTCATTCATTTCGGAGGCCGTAGTACATTTAACCAAACTTACGGCTAAGAACTCAGGATTCGCCATACAGGCACGTAGGGCGCTGTGGCTAAAATCCTGGTCAGCTGATGTTACTTCTAAGTCCAAATTACTTAATATACCTTTCAAGGGGCAGTCTTTATTTGGGCCCGGTTTGAAAGAAATTATCGCTGACATTACAGGAGGTAAGGGCCACGCCCTACCTCAAGACAAAGCCAAAGCTAAGGCTAGACAGTCTAATTTTCGTCCCTTTCGGAATTTCAAAACAGGAGCAGCATCAACCTCCACTGCACCAAAACAGGAGGGAGCTGTTGCTCGTTACAGGCAAGGCTGGAAGCCTAACCAGTCCTGGAACAAGAGCAAGCAGGCCAGGAAACCTGCTGCTGCCCCAAAGACAGCATGAACCGAGAGCCCCCGATCCGGGACCGGATCTAGTGGGGGGCAGACTTTCTCTCTTCGCCCAGGCCTGGGCAAGAGATGTTCAGGATCCCTGGGCGCTAGAGATCATATCTCAGGGATACCTTCTAGACTTCAAATTATCTCCCCCAAGAGGGAGATTTCATCTGTCAAGATTGTCAACAAACCAGATAAAGAAAGAAGCGTTTCTACGCTGTGTACAAGATCTGTTATTAATGGGAGTGATCCATCCGGTTCCGCGGTCGGAACAAGGACAAGGGTTCTACTCAAACCTGTTTGTGGTTCCCAAAAAAGAGGGAACTTTCAGGCCAATCTTAGATTTAAAGATTCTAAACAAATTCCTAAGAGTTCCATCGTTCAAAATGGAAACTATTCGGACAATCTTACCCATGATCCAAAAGGGTCAGTACATGACCACAGTGGATTTAAAAGATGCTTACCTTCACATACCGATTCACAAAGATCATCACCGGTATCTAAGGTTTGCCTTCTTAGACAGGCACTACCAGTTTGTAGCTCTCCCATTCGGATTGGCTACGGCTCCAAGAATCTTCACAAAGGTTCTGGGTGCCCTTCTGGCGGTACTAAGACCGCGAGGGATTTCGGTAGCTCCGTACCTAGACGACATTCTAATACAAGCTTCAAGCTTTCAAACTGCCAAGTCTCATACAGAGTTAGTTCTGGCATTTCTAAGGTCGCATGGATGGAAAGTGAACGAAAAGAAGAGTTCTCTTTTTCCTCTCACAAGGGTTCCATTCTTGGGGACTCTTATAGATTCTGTAGAAATGAAGATTTACCTGACAGAAGACAGGTTAACAAAGCTTCAAAATGCATGCCGTGTCCTTCATTCCATTCAACACCCGTCAGTAGCTCAATGCATGGAGGTGATCGGCTTAATGGTAGCGGCAATGGACATAGTACCTTTTGCACGCCTACACCTCAGACCGCTGCAATTGTGCATGCTAAGTCAATGGAATGGGGATTACTCAGATTTGTCCCCTACTCTGAATCTGAATCAAGAGACCAGAAATTCTCTTCTATGGTGGCTTTATCGGCCACACCTGTCCAGGGGGATGCCATTCAGCAGGCCAGACTGGACAATTGTAACAACAGACGCCAGCCTACTAGGTTGGGGCGCTGTCTGGAATTCTCTGAAGGCTCAGGGACTATGGAATCAGGAGGAGAGTCTCCTTCCAATAAACATCCTGGAATTGAGAGCAGTTCTCAATGCCCTTCTGGCTTGACCCCAATTAACAACTCGGGGGTTCATCAGGTTTCAGTCGGACAACATCACGACTGTAGCTTACATCAACCATCAGGGAGGGACAAGAAGCTCCCTAGCAATGATGGAAGTATCAAAGATAATTCGCTGGGCAGAGTCTCACTCTTGCCACCTGTCAGCAATCCACATCCCGGGAGTGGAGAACTGGGAGGCGGATTTCTTGAGTCGCCAGACTTTTCATCCGGGGGAGTGGGAACTTCATCCGGAGGTCTTTGCCCAAATACTTCGACGTTGGGGCAAACCAGAGATAGATCTCATGGCGTCTCGCCAGAACGCCAAACTTCCTCACTACGGGTCCAGATCCAGGGATCCGGGAGCGGTTCTGATAGATGCTTTGACAGCACCTTGGAACTTCGGGATGGCTTATGTGTTTCCACCCTTCCCGCTGCTTCCTCGATTGATTGCCAAAATCAAACAGGAGAGAGCATCAGTGATTCTAATAGCGCCTGCATGGCCACGCAGGACTTGGTATGCAGATCTAGTGGACATGTCATCCTGTCCGCCTTGGTCTCTACCTCTAAGACAGGACCTTCTGATACAGGGTCCATTCAAACATCAAAATCTAACTTCTCTGAAGCTGACTGCTTGGAAATTGAACGCTTGATTTTATCAAAACGTGGTTTTTCTGAGTCGGTTATTGATACCCTGATACAGGCTAGGAAGCCTGTCACCAGAAGGATTTACCATAAAATATGGCGTAAATACCTATACTGGTGCGAATCCAAAGGTTACTCCTGGAGTAAGGTTAGGATCGCTAGGATATTGTCTTTTCTACAAGAAGGTTTAGAAAAGGGTTTATCAGCTAGTTCATTAAAGGGACAGATTTCAGCTCTGTCCATCTTGTTACACAGGCGTCTGTCAGAAAATCCAGACGTCCAGGCCTTTTGTCAGGCTTTAGTTAGAATCAAACCTGTGTTTAAAGCTGTTGCTCCGCCATGGAGTTTAAACTTAGTTCTTAACGTTTTACAGGGTGTTCCGTTTGAACCCCTTCATTCCATTGATATAAAATTGTTATCTTGGAAAGTTCTGTTTTTAATGGCTATTTCCTCGGCTCGAAGAGTCTCTGAGTTATCAGCCTTACATTGTGATTCTCCTTATCTGATTTTTCACTCAGACAAGGTAGTTCTGCGTACTAAACCTGGGTTCTTACCTAAGGTAGTCACTAACAGGAATATCAATCAAGAGATTGTTGTTCCATCCTTGTGTCCAAATCCTTCTTCAAAGAAGGAACGTCTTCTACACAATCTGGATGTAGTTCGTGCCCTCAAGTTCTACTTGCAGGCAACTAAAGATTTTCGCCAAACTTCTTCCCTGTTTGTCGTTTAATCTGGACAGAGGAGAGGTCAAAAAGCTTCTGCTACCTCTCTCTCCTTTTGGCTTCGTAGCATAATACGTTTAGCCTATGAGACTGCTGGACAGCAGCCTCCTGAAAGAATTACAGCTCACTCCACTAGAGCTGTGGCTTCCACTTGGGCCTTTAAGAATGAGGCCTCTGTTGAACAGATTTGCAAGGCTGCAACTTGGTCTTCGCTTCATACTTTTTCCAAATTTTACAAATTTGACACTTTTGCTTCTTCGGAGGCTATTTTTGGGAGAAAGGTTCTTCAGGCAGTGGTTCCTTCTGTATAATGAGCCTGCCTATCCCTCCCGTCATCCGTGTACTTTTGCTTTGGTATTGGTATCCCAGAAGTAATGATGACCCGTGGACTGATCACACATAACAGAAGAAAACATAATTTATGCTTACCTGATAAATTCCTTTCTTCTGTTGTGTGATCAGTCCACGGCCCGCCCTGTTTTAAGGCAGGTAAATATCTTTTAAATTATACTTCAGTCACCACTTCACCCTTGGTTACTCCTTTCTCGTTGATTCTTGGTCGAATGACTGGGACTGACGTAGAGGGGAGGAGCTATATGCAGCTCTGCTGGGTGAATCCTCTTGCATTTCCTGTTGGGGAGGAGTTATATCCCAGAAGTAATGATGACCCGTGGACTGATCACACAACAGAAGAAAGGAATTTATCAGGTAAGCATAAATTATGTTTATTTTTATTCTGTCTCTCACAGTTCAAATAAACCTATCATTAAAATTATAGACTGATCATTTCTTTGTCAGTGGGCAAACATACAAAATCAGCAGGGAATCAAATACTTTTTTCCTCACTGTATGTGTATGCGTGTCTATGTATGTGTGTGTGTGTATATGTGTGTATATGTGTGTGTGTGTCTCTGTGTGTATATGTGTGTGTCTCTGTGTGTATATGTATGTATGTATGTGTGCATGTCTCTGTTTATATGTGTGTCTATGTATGTGTGTTTCTGTGTGTCTCTGTATGTATGTGTGCGTGTCTGTGTGTATATGGGTGTATGTATGAGTGCATGTCTATGTGTGTCTATGTATGTGTGTATATGTCAATATGTATGTGTATATGTATGCATGTGTATAGTATACATGTGTGTGACTATGTAGGGGTATACATGTGTATTTGAATATCTGTGTATAAGTATGTATGTGTGTGTATATATATATATATATATATATATATATATATACGTGTGTGTGAATATGTATGTGAATACGTGTGTATGTATATATGTGTGTGTGAATATGTAAGTGAATACGTGTGTATGTATATATGTGTGTGTGTGTGAATATGTATGTGAATACGTGTGTATGTATATATGTGTGTGTGAATATGTATGTGAATACGTGTGTATGTATATATGTGTGTGTGAATATGTAAGTGAATACGTGTGTATGTATATATGTGTGTGTAAATATGTATATGTGTGTGTGTGAATATGTATATGTATAAACTTGTATGTACAGTATATATATATGTGTGTGTGAATATGTGTGTATACGTATGTATGTATATATATATATGTGTGTGTGAATATGTATGTGTATACATGTGTATGTATATGTGTGTGTGAATATGTATGTGTATACGTGTGTATGTATATGTGAGTGTGTGTGTGAATATGTATGTGTATATGTGTGTATGTATATGTGTGTGTGTGTGAATATGTATGTGTATACACTTGTATGTACAGTATATATATGTGTGTGTGAATATGTATGTGTATACGTGTGTATGTATATGTGAGTGTGTGTGTGAATATGTATGTGTATACGTGTGTATGTATATATGTGTGTGTGTGTGAATATGTATGTGTATACGTGTGTATGTATATGTGTGTGTGTGTGAATATGTATGTGTATACACTTGTATGTACAGTATATATATATATGTGTGTGTGAATATGTATGTGTATACGTGTGTATGTATATGTGTGTGTGTGAATATGTATGTGTATACACTTGTATGTACAGTATGTATATATGTGTGTGAATATGTATGTGTATACGTGTGTATGTATATATGTGTGTGAATATGTGACGACGTTTGTATGTTTATGTGTATGTGTGTATACGTGTATTCGTTTGTATGTATATATGTGTGTGAATATGTATGTGTATACGTGTGTATGTATATATGTGTGTGTGAATATGTATGTGTATACGTGTGTATGTATATATGTGTGTGAATATGTGTGTATGTATATGTGTGTGTGTATGTATATATGTGTGTGTTTGTGTGAATGTGTGTACACATATGTGTGTATACGTGTATTCGTTTGTATGTATATATGTGTGTATGAATATTTATGTGTATACGTGTGTATGTATATATGTGTGTGTGAATATGTATGTGTATACGTGTGTATGTATATATGTGTGTAAATATGTGTATACATGTGTATGTATATGTGTGTGTGAATGTGTGTATACATGTGTGTATACGTGTGTATGTATATATGTGTGTGAATATGTGTATACATGTGTATGTATATGTGTGTGTGAATGTGTGTATACATATGTGTGTATACGTGTGTATGTATATATGTGTGTATGTGTGTGTATATATGTGTGTGTGTGTGAATGTGTGTATACATATGTGTGTATATGTGTGTATGTATATATGTGTGTGTGAATATGTATGTGTATACGTGTGTATGTATATTTGTGTGTGTGAATATGTATGTGTATACGTGTGTATGTATATATGTGTGTGTGAATATGTATGTGTATACGTGTGTATGTATATATGTGTGTGAATATGTGTATACATGTGTATGTATATGTGTGTGTGAATGTGTGTATACATATGTGTGTATACGTGTGTATGTATATATATGTGTGTGTGTGTGTGTGAATGTGTGTATACATATGTGTATATATGTGTGTGTGAATATGTATGTGTATACGTGTGTATGTATATGTGTGTGTGTGTGAATATGTATGTGTATACACTTGTATGTACAGTATATATATGTGTGTGTGTGTGAATATGTATGTGTATACACTTGTATGTACAGTATGTATATATGTGTGTGAATATGTATGTGTATATGTGTGTATGTATATATGTGTGTGAATATGTGACGACGTTTGTATGTTTGTGTGTGTGTGTGAATGTGTGTATACATATGTGTGTATACGTGTATTCGTTTGTATGTATATATGTGTGTGTGAATATGTATGTGTATACGTGTGTATGTATATATGTGTTTGAATATATATGGGTGTAGATTCCTTGTCTCACCTGGTCCTGTAATCTCCCAATCTCTTCCTCTTTCTCTCTGAGGAACTCTCCTTCTCTCTGAGTCAGATATGTTGTGTTATGACCAGATGCATCTGCAGAGAGCTCCTCGGTACATCCGGCTGACAGAAGGGAAGGGGGCAATAAGGCACTCTGCAGATAGAGGGAGATGTTCTGAGAAGTGGAGACAATTTCACTGGTGCATCTCAAAGAGACATTCTGCTAAGGTGATGGGGAGATACCCCCCTTAGAAAGGGATATGCTCTAAGATGGGGGTTGCAAAAAGTGTTCATGGACAAGACAAGGAATGGGTTAGAGGTTCTGGCCCTGATATTCAAAACCTCTCCGCTCAGGTGAGATGATCTAAAATGATCCTCCAGCACTGTGAGATCCCTAGTAACATCTTCAAAAAGCAGATTTTGCTTTACTTCTCCAAGGGGCGTTCCCTGTATTTCTGTATGTGAAGGAGAGACAAGCCTAGTGCAATATAGCACTGCATGACATGACAGTTCTGCTGCATTTCTGTATGTGACAGAGAGACAAGATCAGTACAATATAGCACTGCATGACATGAGAGTTCTGCTGTATTTCTGTATGTGAAGGAGAGACAAGATCAGTACAATATAGCACTGCATGACATGAGAGTTCTGCTGTATTTCTGTATGTGAAGGAGAGACAAGATCAGTACAATATAGCACTGCATGACCTGACAGTTCTGCTGTATTTCTGTATGTGACAGTAAGACAAGATCAGTACAATATAGCACTGCATGACATGAGAGTTCTGCTGTATTTCTGTATGTGAAGGTGAGACAAGATCAGTACAATATAGCACTGCATGACATGAGAGTTCTGCTGTATTTCTGTATGTGAAGGAGAGACAAGCCTAGTGCAATATAGCACTGCATGACATGAGAGTTCTGCTGTATTTCTGTATGTGACAGAGAGACAAGATCAGTACAATATAGCACTGCATGACATGAGAGTTCTGCTGTATTTCTGTATGTGAAGGAGAGACAAGATCAGTACAATATAGCACTGCATGACATGAGAGTTCTGCTGTATTTCTGTATGTGACAGAGAGACAAGATCAGTACAATATAGCACTGCATGACATGAGAGTTCTGCTGTATTTCTGTATGTGAAGGTGAGACAAGATCAGTACAATATAGCACTGCATGACATGAGAGTTCTGCTGTATTTCTGTATGTGAAGGAGAGACAAGATCAGTACAATATAGCACTGCATGACATGAGAGTTCTGCTGCATTTCTGTATGTGACAGAGAGACAAGATCAGTACAATATAGCACTGCATGACATGACAGTTCTGCTGCATTTCTGTATGTGACAGAGAGACAAGATCAGTACAATAGAGCACTGCATGACATGAGAGTTCTGCTGTATTTCTGTATGTGAGAGAGAGACAAGATCAGTACAATATAGCACTGCATGACATGAGAGTTCTGCTGCATTTCTGTATGTGAAGAGAGACAAGATCAGTACAATATAGCACTACATGACATGACAGTTCTGCTGCATTTCTGTATGTGAAGGTGAGACAAGATCAGTACAATATAGCACTGCATGACATGACAGTTCTGCTGTATTTCTGTATGTGACAGAGAGACAAGATCAGTACAATATAGCACTGCATGACATGACAGTTCTGCTGCATTTCTGTATGTGACAGAGAGACAAGATCAGTACAATATAGCACTGCATGACATGAGAGTTCTGCTGTATTTCTGTATGTGAAGGAGAGACAAGATCAGTACAATATAGCACTGCATGACATGACAGTTCTGCTGCATTTCTGTATGTGACAGAGAGACAAGATCAGTACAATATAGCACTGCATGACATGAGAGTTCTGCTGCATTTCTGTATGTGAAGGAGAGACAAGATCAGTACAATATAGCACTGCATGACCTGACAGTTCTGCTGTATTTCTGTATGTGAAGGAGAGACAAGATCAGTACAATATAGCACTGCATGACATGAGAGTTCTGCTGTATTTCTGTATGTGAAGGAGAGACAAGCCTAGTGCAATATAGCACTGCATGACATGAGAGTTCTGCTGTATTTCTGTATGTGAAGGAGAGACAAGATCAGTACAATATAGCACTGCATGACATGAGAGTTCTGCTGTATTTCTGTATGTGACAGAGAGACAAGATCAGTACAATATAGCACTGCATGACATGACAGTTCTGCTGCATTTCTGTATGTGACAGAGAGACAAGATCAGTACAATATAGCACTGCATGACATGAGAGTTCTGCTGTATTTCTGTATGTGACAGAGAGACAAGATCAGTACAATATAGCACTGCATGACATGAGAGTTCTGCTGTATTTCTGTATGTGAAGGAGAGACAAGATCAGTACAATATAGCACTGCATGACATGAGAGTTCTGCTGTATTTCTGTATGTGACAGAGAGACAAGTTCAGTACAATATAGCACTGCATGACATGACAGTTCTGCTGTATTTCTGTATGTGAGAGAGAGACAAGATCAGTACAATATAGCACTGCATGACATGACAGTTCTGCTGCATTTCTGTATGTGACAGAGAGACAAGATCAGTACAATATAGCACTGCATGACATGACAGTTCTGCTGTATTTCTGTATGTGACAGAGAGACAAGATCAGTACGATATAGCACTGCATGACATGACAGTTCTGCTGTATTTCTGTATGTGACAGAGAGACAAGATCAGTACAATATAGCACTGCATGACATGACAGTTCTGCTGTATTTCTGTATGTGACAGAGAGACAAGATCAGTACAATATAGCACTGCATGACATGACAGTTCTGCTGTATTTCTGTATGTGAAGGAGAGACAAGATCAGTACAATATAGCACTGCATGACATGACAGTTCTGCTGTATTTCTGTATGTGAAGGAGAGACAAGATCAGTACAATATAGCACTGCATGACATGAGAGTTCTGCTGTATTTCTGTATGTGACAGAGAGACAAGATCAGTACAATATAGCACTGCATGACATGAGAGTTCTGCTGCATTTCTGTATGTGAGGGAGAGACAAGATCAGTACAATATAGCACTGCATGACATGAGAGTTCTGCTGTATTTCTGTATGTGAAGGAGAGACAAGATCAGTACAATATAGCACTGCATGACATGACAGTTCTGCTGTATTTCTGTATGTGAAGGAGAGACAAGATCATTACAATATAGCACTACATGACATGAGAGTTCTGCTGTATTTCTGTATGTGAGGGAGAGACAAGATCAGTACAATATAGCACTGCATGACATGAGAGTTCTGCTGTATTTCTGTATGTGAAGGAGAGACAAGATCAGTACAATATAGCACTGCATGACATGACAGTTCTGCTGTATTTCTGTATGTGAAGGAGAGACAAGATCATTACAATATAGCACTACATGACATGAGAGTTCTGCTGTATTTCTGTATGTGAGAGAGAGACAAGATCAGTACAATATAGCACTGCAAGACATGAGAGTTCTGCTGTATTTCTGTATGTGACAGAGAGACAAGCCTAGTGCAATATAGCACTGCATGACATGAGAGTTCTGCTGTATTTCTGTATGTGACAGAGAGACAAGATCAGTACAATATAGCACTGCATGACAGAGTTCTGCTGTATTTCTGTATGTGACAGAGAGACAAGATCAGTACAATATAGCACTGCATGACATGACAGTTCTGCTGTATTTCTGTATGTGAAGGAGAGAGAAGATCATTACAATATAGCACTGCATGACATGAGAGTTCTGCTGTATTTCTGTATGTGAGAGAGAGACAAGATCAGTACAATATAGCACTGCAAGACATGAGAGTTCTGCTGTATTTCTGTATGTGACAGAGAGACAAGATCAGTACAATATAGCACTGCATGACATGAGAGTTCTGCTGCATTTCTGTATGTGACAGAGAGACAAGCCTAGTGCAATATAGCACTGCATGACATGAGAGTTCTGCTGTATTTCTGTATGTGAAGGAGAGACAAGATCAGTACAATATAGCACTGCATGACATGAGAGTTCTGCTGCATTTCTGTATGTAAAGGAGAGACAAGATCAGTACAATATAGCACTGCATGACATGAGAGTTCTGCTGTATTTCTGTATATGAAGGTGAGACAAGATCAGTACAATATAGCACTGCATGACATGACAGTTCTGCTGTATTTCTGTATGTGACAGAGAGACAAGATCAGTACAATATAGCACTGCATGACATGACAGTTCTGCTGTATTTCTGTATGTAAAGGAGAGACAAGATCAGTACAATATAGCACTGCATGACATGACAGTTCTGCTGCATTTCTGTATGTAAAGGAGAGACAAGATCAGTACAATATAGCACTGCATGACATGAGAGTTCTGCTGTATTTCTGTATGTGAAGGAGAGACAAGCCTAGTGCAATATAGCACTGCATGACATGAGAGTTCTGCTGTATTTCTGTATGTGAAGGAGAGACAAGCCTAGTGCAATATAGCACTGCATGACATGAGAGTTCTGCTGTATTTCTGTATGTGAAGGTGAGACAAGATCAGTACAATAAAGCACTGCATGACATGACAGTTCTGCTGCATTTCTGTATGTGACAGAGAGACAAGATCAGTACAATATAGCACTGCATGACATGAGAGTTCTGCTGTATTTCTGTATGTGAAGGAGAGACAAGATCAGTACAATATAGCACTGCATGACATGAGAATTCTGCTGTATTTCTGTATGTGACAGTGAGACAAGATCAGTACAATATAGCACTGCATGACATGACAGTTCTGCTGTATTTCTGTATGTGACAGAGACAAGATCAGTACAATATAGCACTGCATGACATGACAGTTCTGCTGTATTTCTGTATGTGAAGGAGAGACAAGCCTAGTGCAATATAGCACTGCATGACATGACAGTTCTGCTGTATTTCTGTATGTGAAGGAGAGACAAGATCAGTACAATAGAGCACTGCATGACATGACAGTTCTGCTGCATTTCTGTATGTGACAGAGAGACAAGATCAGTACAATATAGCACTGCATGACATGACAGTTCTGCTGCATTTCTGTATGTGAAGGAGAGACAAGATCAGTACAATATAGCACTGCATGACATGACAGTTCTGCTGTATTACTGTATGTGAGGGAGAGACAGCATCAGTACAATATAGCACTGCATGACATGAGAGTTCTGCTGTATTACTGTATGTGAAGGAGAGACAAGATCAGTACAATATAGCACTGCATGACATGACAGTTCTGCTGCCTTTCTGTATGTGAAGGAGAGACAAGATCAGTACAATATAGCACTGCATGACATGAGAGTTCTGCTGTATTTCTGTATGTGAAGGAGAGACAAGATCAGTACAATATAGCACTGCATGACATGAGAGTTCTGCTGTATTTCTGTATGTGAAGGAGAGACAAGCCTAGTGCAATATAGCACTGCATGACATGAGAGTTCTGCTGTATTTCTGTATGTGAAGGAGAGACAAGCCTAGTGCAATATAGCACTGCATGACATGAGAGTTCTGCTGTATTTCTGTATGTGAAGGTGAGACAAGATCAGTACAATAAAGCACTGCATGACATGACAGTTCTGCTGCATTTCTGTATGTGACAGAGAGACAAGATCAGTACAATATAGCACTGCATGACATGAGAGTTCTGCTGTATTTCTGTATGTGAAGGAGAGACAAGATCAGTACAATATAGCACTGCATGACATGAGAGTTCTGCTGTATTTCTGTATGTGACAGTGAGACAAGATCAGTACAATATAGCACTGCATGACATGACAGTTCTGCTGTATTTCTGTATGTGACAGAGACAAGATCAGTACAATATAGCACTGCATGACATGACAGTTCTGCTGTATTTCTGTATGTGAAGGAGAGACAAGCCTAGTGCAATATAGCACTGCATGACATGACAGTTCTGCTGTATTTCTGTATGTGAAGGAGAGACAAGATCAGTACAATAGAGCACTGCATGACATGACAGTTCTGCTGCATTTCTGTATGTGACAGAGAGACAAGATCAGTACAATATAGCACTGCATGACATGACAGTTCTGCTGCATTTCTGTATGTGAAGGAGAGACAAGATCAGTACAATATAGCACTGCATGACATGACAGTTCTGCTGTATTTCTGTATGTGACAGAGAGACAAGATCAGTACAATATAGCACTGCATGACATGAGAGTTCTGCTGTATTTCTGTATGTGAAGGTGAGACAAGATCAGTACAATATAGCACTGCATGACATGAGAGTTCTGCTGTATTTCTGTATGTGAAGGAGAGACAAGATCAGTACAATATAGCACTGCATGACATGAGAGTTCTGCTGTATTTCTGTATGTGAAGGAGAGACAAGCCTAGTGCAATATAGCACTGCATGACATGAGAGTTCTGCTGTATTTCTGTATGTGAAGGAGAGACAAGATCAGTACAAAATAGCACTGCATGACATGAGAGTTCTGCTGTATTTCTGTATGTGAAGGAGAGACAAGCCTAGTGCAATATAGCACTGCATGACATGAGAGTTCTGCTGTATTTCTGTATGTGACAGAGAGACAAGATCAGTACAATATAGCACTGCATGACATGACAGTTCTGCTGCATTTACACTTTGTGCTATATATCTTTACACTTCAGATTCCTACCAGGAGGGAGCAGAGTTTCCCAAACCTCAAATGCCTATAAATACACCTCCCACCTCACTCATACCTCAGTTTAACGTATAGCCAAGTTAGTGAGGTGTATAAGGAGTAAAAGCATAAAAAACAGGAACAGGATAAAAAATGTGCTTTAATACAAAAAAATCATAACCCCCAAAAAAGTGTGGGTCTCATGGACTCTCACCACCATGAAAGAAATTAATTTATCATTTAAGTTTTTGAGCTAGTGAAGTATGGGATATACTACCCAAGATGTTGAAGTCCATGAGTCACTAGGGAGGGATAAAGGGAGGGATAAAATAAAAACAGCTATTTCCGCTGAGAAATTAAATCCAAAAAAATAATTACGTTTTCTTAAAAATTCAAAAAATTATAGGCACAAGAATCAGACAGCTGCCTGAACAACCTTTCTATCAAAAGCTGCTTCTGAAGAAACAAAAACATAAAAATGGAAATATTTAGTAAAGGTATGCAAAGAAGACCAAGAGGCTGCTTTGCAGATTTGATCAACTGAAGCTTCATTCTTGAAAATCCGCCTCTAAATAAGCTTTGTGAATCAGAAGACCTTTTTTGGACCTAGAAAAAAATAACAAATAGACTAGAAGTCTTTCTGACATATTAAGTAGCCTAAATATATTTCAAAGCTCTTACCACATCCAAAGAATGTAAAGACCTTTCAAGAGTATTCTTAGGATTAGGACATAAGGAATGAACAATTATTTCCCTATTGATGTTGTTAGAATTCACAACTTAAGGCAAAAATTAAACAAAGTCCACAAAACAGCTTTATCTTGATGGAAAATCAGATAAAGAGACTCGCAAGAGAGAGCAGACAATTTAGAAACTCTTCTAGCAGAAGAGATAGCACTTTCCAAAAAGTAGTTTAATGTCCAGAAAATGCATAGGCTCAAAAGGAAGAGCCTTCAAAGGGGTCAATTTATCAAGCTCCGTACGGAGCTTGGTTCCCTGTGTTTCCGGCGAGCCTTCAGGCTCACCGGAAACATAAGTTATGAAGCTGCGGTCTAAAGATCGCTGCTCCATAACCTATCCACCTGCTCTGAGGCGGTGGACAGAAATCAACCTAATTGAATACGATGATTGACATGCCCTGCTAGCGGCCGCAAAACTGCAAGGGGTGGCATTGCACCAGCAGTTCACCAGAACTGATGGTACAATGATAAATGCCTACAGCATATGCTGTCTGCATTTAACGATGTGCAGCGGACATGATACGCTACATTGTATCATGTCCGCTTACACATTAATAAATTGAGGAGGAGAGATAGATTTAATAACAGGTTTGATACGAGTCAAAGCCTGTATAAAACAGTGAACATCAGGAAGATTAGCAATCTTTCTGTAAAATAAAACAGAAAGAGCAGAGATTTGTCCTTTCAAAGTATTGGCAGACAACCCTTTATACAAAGCATCCTGAAGAAACTGTACAATCCAAGGAATTCTAAAAGAATGCCAAGAATAATCATGAGTGGAACACCATGAAATATAGGTTTTCCAAACCTTGTGATATATTCTCCTTTAAAGAGACTTACGAGCCTGTATAATAGTGTTAATTACAGAGTCAGAGAAACCTCTATGACTAAGGACTAAGCGTTCAATTCCCATGCCTTCAAATTTAGAGATTTGAGATCAGGATGGAAAAACTGGCCTTGAGACAGACAGGCCCATTTATCAAGCTCCGTACAGAGCTTGAAGGGACATGTTGCTGGCAAGTCTTCAGACTCGCCAGAAACACAACTTATGAAGCAGCGGTCACAAAGACCGCTGCTCCATAACTTGTCCACCTGCTCTGAGCAGGCGGACAGGAATCGCCGGAAATCAATCCAATCGAATACGATTGGGTTGATTGACACCTCCCTGCTGGCGGCCGATTGGCCGCGAGTCAGCAGGTGGCGGCTTTGCACCAGCAGCTCTTGTGAGCTGCTGGTGCAATGTTAAATGCGCAGAGCGTATTGCTCTCCGCATTTAGCGAGGTCTTGCGGACCTGGTCCGCAAGCCCATTGATAAATGGGCCTGAGAAGGTCTGGTCTTAGAGGAAGTGACCAAGGTTGGCAACTGGACATTCGGACAAAGTTCGCATACCTGTGAGGCCATGCTGGTGCTATCAGAAACACCTAAGATTGTTCCATTATGATCTTTGAGATCACTCTTGGAAGAAGAACCTGAGGTGGAAAAATGTAAGCAGGTTGGTAAAACCATGGAACTGCTAGATCCATCAATTCCGCCTGAGGATCCCTGGACCTGGAGAGGTATCTGGGAAGTTTCTTGTTTAGATAAGAGGCCATCAGATCTATGTCTACAAGACCCCACATCTGTACAATCTGATAGAACACATCTGGATGGACAGACCACTCCCCCGGATGTAAAGTCTGACGGCTGAGATAATCCGCTTCCCAATTGTATATACATGGTATGTGAATCGCATTGATTAGGCAAGAGTTGGATTCTGCCCAAGAAAGTATTAGAGATACTTCTTTCATTGCTATGGGACTGCGAGTCCCCCCTTGATAATTGGCATATGCCACTGTTGTGACATTGTCTGTTTAAAACTGAATATACGATTCTCTCTTTAATAGAAGCCAAGCCTGAAGAGCTCTGAAAAAAGCACAGAGTTCTAAGATATATATTGGTAACCTCGCCTCTCGAGGATTCCAAACTCCTTGTGCTGTCAAGAGACCCCCAAACAGCTCCCCAACCTGTGAGACATGCATCTGTTGTGATCACAGTCCAGGTAGGACGAACAAAGGAGGCCCCTTGAACAATAAGGTGATGGTTTAACCACCAAGTCAGAGAGAGTTGAGTGTTGAGATTTAAGTATATCAGTTGTGATATCTGAGTATAATCCCTGCACTATTGGTGCCACATGCAAAGCTCTAGAGGTCTCATATGAAAACAAGCAAAAAGGATTGCGTCCGATGCAGCAATCATGAGACCTAAATCTTCCATGCATATAGCCACTGAAGGGAATGATAAGAGACTGAAGGGCTGAAACCAATCTCTTTCCTTTTAGGGATAGAGTCATGGACACTGAATCTATCTGGAAATCTATTGAGCTAGTACCAAGACATCGTCCAAATAAGGAAACCTCGCAATACCCTGCTCTCGGATTACAGATAGAAGGGCACCTAAAACTACTACGAATATTCTTGGTGCTGTTGCAAGACCAAACAGAAGAGCGACAAATTGGTAATGCTTCTTTAGAAAAGAGAATTTCAGAAAATGATAGTGATCTGGATGAATCGGATTGTGAAGCTAAGTGTCCTGTAAGTCTATTGAGGACATGAAGTGACCTTGCTGAACAAAAGGCAGAATAGTCCTTATAGTCACTATCTTGAAAGTTGGGACTCTTACAAAACGATTTAAAGTTTTCAGATCCAAAATTGGTCTGAAAGAATTTTTCCTTCTTTGGTACAATGAATAGATTTTAATAAAAACCCTAATCCTTGTTCCTGCTGTGGAACCGGGATAATTACCCCTGAAAGTTCTAGATCTGAAACCCATTTCAGAAAGGCTTGAGATTTTACTGGGATTTTGGTACATGATTAAGAAAACATAATTTATGTAAGAACTTACCTGATCAATTAATTTCTTTCATATTGGCAAGAGTCCATGAGCTAGTGACGTATGGGATATACAATCCTATCAGGAGGGGCAAAGTTTCCCAAACCTCAAAATGCCTATAAATACACCCCTTACCACACCCACAATTCAGTTTAACAAATAGCCAAGTAGTGGGGTGATAAAGAAAGGAGTAAAAAGTATCAACAAAGGAATTTGGAAATAATTGTGCTTTATACAAAAAATCATAACCACCACAAAAAGGGTGGGCCTCATGGACTCTTGCCAATATGAAAGAAATGAATTTATCAGGTAAGTTCTTACATAAATTATGTTTTCTTTCATGTAATTGGCAAGAGTCCATGAGCTAGTGACGTATGGGATATCAATACCCAAGATGTGGAACTCCACGCAAGAGCCACTAGAGAGGGAGGGATAAAAAAATAAATAACAGCCATATGTGCTGAAAAAAAAATTAATCCACAACCCAAATCATAAATTTTATTCTCATAAATGAAAAAGAAAAAACTTAAATTAGAAGCAGAAGAATCAAACTGAAACGGCTGTCTTAAGATGTTTTCTACCAAAAACTGATCCGAAGAAGCAAATACATCAAAATGGTAGAATTTAGTAAAAGTATGCAAAGAAGACCAAGTTGCTGCTTTGCAAATCTGATCAACTGAAGCTTCATTCTTAAAAGCCCACGAAGTGGAAACTGATCAAGTAGAATGAGCTGTAATTCTCTGAGGCGGAGTTTTACCCAACTCCAAATAAGCTTGATGAATCAAAAGCTTTAACCATGATGCCAAAGAAACGGCAGAGGCCTTCTGACCTTTCCTGGAACCAGAAAAGGTAACAAATAGACTAGAAGTCTTCCTGAAATCTTTAGTAGCTTCAACATAATATTTCAGAGCTCTCACCACATCCAAAGAATGTAAAGATCTCTCCAATGGATTCTTAGGATTAGGACACAAAGAAGGGACAACAATTTCTCTACTAATGTTGTTAGAATTCACAACCTTAGGTAAGAATTTAAAAGAAGTCCGCAAAACTGCCTTATCCTGATGAAAAATTAGAAAAGGAGATTCACAAGAGAGAGCAGATAATTCAGAAACTCTTCTAGCAGAAGAGATGGCCAAAAGGAACAACACTTGCCACGAAAGTGGTTTAATGTCCAAAGAATGCATAGGCTCAAATGGAGGAGCCTGTAAAGCCTTCAAAACCAAATTAAGACTCCAAGGAGGAGATATTGATATAATTACAGGCTTGATACGAACCAAAGCCTGTACAAAACAATGAATATCAGGAAATTTAGCATTTTTTCTGTGGAATAAAACAGAAAGAGCAAAGATGTGTCCTTTCAAGGAACTTGCAGACAAACCTTTATCCAAACCATCCTGAAGGAACTGTAAAATTCTAGGAATTCTAAAAGAATGCCAAGAAAATTTATGAGAAGAACACCATGAAATGTAAGTCTTCCAAACTCGATAATAAATCTTTCTAGAAACAGATTTACGAGCCTGTAACATAGTATTTGTAATGTCCCTTTAACTGGAACTCCACCCCTAAAGCCTTTATAACCTCATTCTCACATCAACTCATTGCTTGATTATTTTGTTGCTTTGAGTAGTGCTAACCTTACTCATTTATTTGACAAGTCAAGTCTCTAATTCCTGAAAGGTGTAACTTTGCTCTGTGTTACTTCAAAACCTAGCTACCTAATTATTGCCTAATTTACACCTACCTGTTTGCTGATTCTGGTATTCATCTGAGTCTCCCTGTCAGCTCTGCACTACCTGTTTGGATCTACATTCCTGGCGTAATCATCCGCCTGTTTCCTTTCACACTGAGGATTTCACACGCTGCAGCAGCACGCTAAGGATCTCAGCCGCTGTTCCTGTTCTCTCCTGGAAGTCCGTCTCTCCTAGTATCTACACCGGATCATTCTCCTATTTGCCTATATGTTCCACGCTAGAGCTACCGGTCACGCAAGTACTTTTGTTCTGAATACAAATTATTCTGCCATGCTGCTCTTTTCAATCATGCTTGCTAAATGTGCATTGTCTACACTGTCTGCAGTATACTTTGTCTAAGCAACTTAACTACAGCCTGCACTTACTACTAGCTCTCTGGGTCAATTGCTTCCATGTGTGCATAACTCTACTACCTGCTTCTCAAACCAGCCTAAGTGTATAAACCTGCTTGCTTTGGCCTGCTAAGTGCTGCATATACAGACTTTACATTATTATTTGTGCATGCTACTTACCAACTACAGATAAATTAGTATTCAGACTCTCCTAATGAATCTTATTATTTAACTCATTCCACCTATACTTTCATATATATATATATATATTCCTTTATTCATATATATATATATATATTCCTACTGCTGGGACTCAATTACTGAAGTAACTGCTGTAATTAATTAACCCTTTTGTTACAGACTTATAACATTAGGTGTTCCACTTTACAGCTACAAATAATCTGTTTTTCATTATATGAGAATTATAAACAGGTTATTACAGTATTAGAGAAACCTCTATGACTAAGCACTAAGCGTTCAATTTCCACACCTTCAAATTTAATAATTTGAGATCCTGATGGAAAACCGGGCCTTGAGATAGAAGGTCTGGCCTTAAAGGAAGTGGCCAAGGTTGGCAACTGGACATCCAAACAAGATCTGCATACCAAAACCTGTGAGGCCATGCTGGAGCCACCAGCAACACAAACGATTGCTCCATGATGATTTTCGAGATCACTCTTGGAAGAAGAACTAGAGGTGGGAAAAGATAAGCAGGATGATAACACCAAGGAAGTGTCAATGCATCCACTGCTTCCGCCTGAGGATCCCTGGACCTGGACAGGTACCTGGGAAGTTTCTTGTTTAGATGAGATGCCATCAGATCTATTTCTGGAAGCCCCCATATCTGAACAATTTCAGAAAACACATCTGGGTGAAGAGACCATTCTCCCGGATGTAAAGTCTGACGACTGAGATAATCCGCTTCCCAATTGTCTATACCTGGGATAGGAACCGCAGAAATTAGACAGGAGCTGGATTCTGCCCAAACAAGTATCCGGGATACTTCTTTCATAGCTTGAGGACTGCGAGTCCCACCCTGATGATTGACATATGCCATAGTTGTGACATTGTCTGTCTGAAAACAAATGAACTGTTCTCTCTTCAACAGAGACCAAAATTGAAGAGTTCCAAAATATTGATTGGTAATCTCGCCTCTTGAGATTTCCAAACTCCTTGTGCTGTCAGAGATCCCCAAACAGTTCCCCAACCTGAAAGACTCGCATCTGTTGTGATCACATTCCAGGTCGGACGAACGAAAGAGGCCCCTAGAATTAAACGATGGTGATCTAACCACCAAGTCAGAGAAAGTCGAACATTGGGATTTAAGAATATTGTTACGGTACCAACAGTGTACCAAGGGTTAATACCAGATGAACAATGTCCTGCATAGGGAATCAGCAATTCACAACCCCAACCAGTTTTCCCCACAAACATGAGACCAGGCTCCACATCAGGTTTAAAACAGAATGTCATTTATTAAAAGGCTATGCCTAGTATTTATGCAGGTCTGACCCCCCCCCCCCCCCAGATGGGGGTTGAAAGACTGTTGTACATTACATGGAGGGAACAAGCCCTTTGACATGATACAATAGAATTATATTACTTAAACACTTCAACCACAAGACACTCTTGGCCCTTCTTATCACTTAGGCGTTTTCTCTCTGGAGATGATCAAACAATAGAATGCTTAGCACTAATTAAATTATAGCTGGAGCAGGCAACTTGTGTTTAGAAAATAGTTTCTTAAAGCTAAACACAGTTAACTCCTTCAGTCCTGACAGAAGGGTCTGTCACATAGCTCCCCCCTTGTGGAACACTCCGGCAGACCCGGCTTGACCCTTTTGCGGGTCAACCTGGGGATGACCGGACTAGGAGGTGGTAGGCATGTCAGTTTGCCAGGATAATCCATCTGTATTCCTGTTATGAGAGAGAATTCCTGTCCATACAAGCAAGGGTTCAACTTCCTCAGTGCCCAGACTAGGGCTAAACAGTCCTTCAAAATCCCATCAGCTTCTTTACGTGTTTTTTGTACCTGCTCTTTATAGGTATCCACAATCCCTTCATACTGTCATAGGGTGCCCTCACTATGAGCCAGCGTCAGCTTCTCCTCAAGTGTCGCTAAGTTTGTCTTTAATGTTTCATGTCCCACTCTCAAGCTGGTGTTTTCTGCAGTCTGTCGGTGCAGCTGGTCTAGCAGAGATTCCTGTTCTAAACGTGCTTTTTCCTCTGCACTCCTCTTCTCTCCCGCTAGCACTGTTACATGATTATTTAACGTGACCATTTCATCCTCTACGTGGCTCTTCTCCTTCATCAGCGCATTGTAACGTGACTCCCACATATAAATAGCGGATAGAGATTTACTGAGCTCAGCGTCCTGGGGCTTAGCAGCAGGTGGGTCAGTCTCTGCTGCACGGATCTGGGCACGGGTAGTCACAGGGTTAACATCCGCGGGACCCATAGGAGCGTAGGCAGAAACAAGGGGGGCCAAGGTATTTCCAAGGAGAACATCAGCTGGTAAATCCTTCATGACCCCCACATTCACAGGTCTAGCGCCCACTCCCCAATCCAAATGTACCCTGGCAACAGGTAGGCGGAACACAGTGCCCCCTGCTACCCTCACAGCCACAGTGTCTCCAGTGTGCTGTTTCTCAGACACCAAGTTCTTTCGAAGCAAGGTCATGGTAGCACCAGTATCCCGTAAACCACTGACCTCCTTCCCATTCACTTTAACCAGTTGCCGGTTATTCCGGTGGGCAGCTTGCACAAGGTCTGCCTCATGTAGGATGCCCCAGCATTCTTGCGCCTCTACATAGTGGGCTGCAGGCTGAGGGTTACGTGTGATTCCGCCGGCAGGTCTTCTCCAGGACTGTGCTTGGTTCGCTGCATTTAGGGGACACTCTGGTCTTTTGTGCCCTAGTTGCTTACATCCAAAGCACCGAATCGGTTGTGAGTAGCCCCGCAAATTGAACCGGGCTCTCTGAGGGTAGTTCGTGGCCAGAGGCCGTGTGATATAGCGGTGCGCCGGGGGTTGGTAACTGGCAGCTGCTGGGGTGACTGGGGGTCTGTACTCCACTCTAGCAGGGGGCTTAGTGGTAGCAGTGTCCAGTTTGCGGGCATCCGTATACTCATCTGCCAGGCGAGCAGCTTCATGCAGGGTGGAGGGTTTACGGTCCCGAACCCACTCTCTAACTCCTGCTGATAACTTGTCAAAGCAATGTTCCAACAGGAATAGCTGCAGCACCTCTTCCCCAGATACTGCTTGGCACCCCGCCATCCAGTGAGATGCTCTTACATGCCCACTCAACTTAGGAATCACCAGCCAATTTAACAGTGTCTCTGAACCGTCTCCGGTATGCCTCCGGTGTAACCGCATACCTGGAGAGCAGAGCCTCTTTTACAGTATTATAATCCCCGACTTCCTCATCTGGAATGGCCCGAAAAGCCTCACTGGCCCGGCCGGATAATTTTCCGGACAATATCGTGACCCAGTCCTCTGCGGGTACCTTGTGTAGTGCACATTGCCTCTCAAAATCCGCAAGGTACCCATCAATCTCTCCTTCTGTTTCCAGGAAGTTTTTAAAAGCTGCAAAATTTACTTTTCCCTTTTCCACTCGGGTTGCTGTGACTTGGGCTGCTGCAGCGCCGCTTTGGCGAAGTAGGTTGGCCTCCACAGCTGCTATGACCCGGTCGACAATTTCCGCAGATGGGTTGGGGCCATAATGTGCCAGTCTTATTTTAACCGCCCGATCAAAGCTTGCTTCTTCAGGGGTTCTGTCTGATATGCTGGGCCCATTGGTTCCTTCTGTCCCTGGTACTCTTTCCATCTTAGTCAGTATTGTAATAATCCCCCTCTTCCTGAGGTTACTGGCTTGTGTAGTTGCTCTTCTGGGCGATAAGGTTCATTCCGTCGCTTGCCACCAATTGTTATGGTACCAACAGTGTACCAAGGGTTAATACCAGATGAACAATGTCCTGCATAGGGAATCAGCAATTCACAACCCCAACCAGTTTTCCCCACAAACATGAGACCAGGCTCCACATCAGGTTTAAAACAGAATGTCATTTATTAAAAGGCTATGCCTAGTATTTATGCAGGTCTGACCCCCCCCCCCCCCAGATGGGGGTTGAAAGACTGTTGTACATTACATGGAGGGAACAAGCCCTTTGACATGATACAATAGAATTATATTACTTAAACACTTCAACCACAAGACACTCTTGGCCCTTCTTATCACTTAGGCGTTTTCTCTCTGGAGATGATCAAACAATAGAATGCTTAGCACTAATTAAATTATAGCTGGAGCCAGCAACTTGTGTTTAGAAAATAGTTTCTTAAAGCTAAACACAGTTAACTCCTTCAGTCCTGACAGAAGGGTCTGTCACAAAACATAATTTATGTAAGAACTTACCTGATAAATTCATTTCTTTCATATTAGCAAGAGTCCATGAGCTAGTGACGTATGGGATATACATTCCTACCAGGAGGGGCAAAGTTTCCCAAACCTCAAAATGCCTATAAATACACCCCTCACCACACCCACAATTCAGTTTAACGAATAACCAAGAAGTGGGGTGATAAAAAAGTGCGAAAGCATATAAAATAAGGAATTGGAATAATTGTGCTTTATACAAAAATCATAACCACCACAAAAAAAGGGCGGGCCTCATGGACTCTTGCTAATATGAAAGAAATGAATTTATCAGGTAAGTTCTTACATAAATTATGTTTTCTTTCATGTAATTAGCAAGAGTCCATGAGCTAGTGACGTATGGGATAATGACTACCCAAGATGTGGATCTTTCCACACAAGAGTCACTAGAGAGGGAGGGATAAAATAAAGACAGCCAATTCCTGCTGAAAATAATCCACACCCAAAATAAAGTTTAATGAAAAACATAAGCAGAAGATTCAAACTGAAACCGCTGCCTGAAGTACTTTTCTACCAAAAACTGCTTCAGAAGAAGAAAATACATCAAAATGGTAGAATTTAGTAAAAGTATGCAAAGAGGACCAAGTTGCTGCTTTGCAAATCTGATCAATCGAAGCTTCATTCCTAAACGCCCAGGAAGTAGAAACTGACCTAGTAGAATGAGCAGTGATCCTCTGAGGCGGAGTTTTACCCGACTCAACATAGGCAAGATGAATTAAAGATTTCAACCAAGATGCCAAAGAAATGGCAGAAGCTTTCTGGCCTTTTCTAGAACCGGAAAAGATAACAAATAAACTAGAAGTCTTTCGGAAAGACTTAGTAGCTTCAACATAATATTTCAAAGCTCTAACAACATCCAAAGAATGCAACGATTTCTCCTTAGAATTCTTAGGATTAGGACATAATGAAGGAACCACAATTTCTCTACTAATGTTTTTGGAATTCACAACTTTAGGTAAAAATTCAAAAGAAGTTCGCAACACCGCCTTATCCTGATGAAAAATCAGAAAAGGAGACTCACAAGAAAGAGCAGATAATTCAGAAACTCTTCTGGAAGAAGAGATTGCCAAAAGGAACAAAACTTTCCAAGAAAGTAATTTAATGTCCAATGAATGCATAGGTTCAAACGGAGGAGCTTGAAGAGCCCCCAGAACCAAATTCAAACTCCAAGGAGGAGAAATTGACTTAATGACAGGTTTTATACGAACCAAAGCTTGAACAAAACAATGAATATCAGGAAGAATAGCAATCTTTCTGTGAAAAAGAACAGAAAGAGCAGAGATTTGACCTTTCAAGGAACTTGCGGACAAACCCTTATCTAAACCATCCTGAAGAAACTGTAAAATTCTCGGTATTCTAAAAGAATGCCAAGAAAAATGATGAGAAAGACACCAAGAAATATAAGTCTTCCAGACTCTATAATATATCTCTCTAGATACAGATTTACGCGCCTGTAACATAGTATTAATCACAGAGTCAGAGAAACCTCTTTGACCAAGAATCAAGCGTTCAATCTCCATACCTTTAAATTTAAGGATTTCAGATCCTGATGGAAAAAAGGACTTTGCGACAGAAGGTCTGGTCTTAACGGAAGAGTCCACGGTTGGCAAGAGGCCATCCGGACAAGATCCGCATACCAAAACCTGTGAGGCCATGCCGGAGCTACCAGCAGAACAAACGAGCATTCCTTCAGAATCTTGGAGATTACTCTTGGAAGAAGAACTAGAGGCGGAAAGATATAGGCAGGATGATACTTCCAACGAAGTGATAATGCATCCACTGCCTCCGCCTGAGGATCCCGGGATCTGGACAGATACCTGGGAAGTTTCTTGTTTAGATGAGACGCCATCAGATCTATTTCTGGAAGTTCCCACATTTGAACAATCTGAAGAAATACCTCTGGGTGAAGAGACCATTCGCCCGGATGCAACGTTTGGCGACTGAGATAATTCGCTTCCCAATTGTCTATACCTGGGATATGAACCGCAGAGATTAGACAGGAGCTGGATTCCGCCCAAACCAGAATTCGAGATACTTCTTTCATAGCCAGAGGACTGTGAGTCCCCCCTTGATGATTGATGTATGCCACAGTTGTGACATTGTCTGTCTGAAAACAAATGAACGATTCTCTCTTCAGAAGAGGCCAAAACTGAAGAGCTCTGAAAATTGCACGGAGTTCCAAAATATTGATCGGTAATCTCACCTCCTGAGATTCCCAAACTCCTTGTGCTATCAGAGATCCCCACACTGCTCCCCAACCTATGAGACTTGCATCTGTTGAAATTACAGTCCAGGTCGGAAGCACAAAAGAAGCCCCCTGAATTAAACGATGGTGATCTGTCCACCACGTTAGAGAGTGTCGTACAATCGGTTTTAAAGATATTAATTGAGATATCTTTGTGTAATCCTTGCACCATTGATTCAGCATACAGAGCTGAAGAGGTCGCATGTGAAAACGAGCAAAGGGGATCGCGTCCGATGCAGCAGTCATAAGACCTAGAATTTCCATGCATAAGGCTACCGAAGGGAATGATTGTGACTGAAGATTTCGACAAGCTGAAATCAATTTTAGACGTCTCTTGTCTGTCAAAGACAGAGTCATGGACACTGAATCTATCTGGAAACCCAGAAAGGTTACCCTTGTCTGAGGAATCAATGAACTTTTTGGTAAATTGATCCTCCAACCATGATTTTGAAGAAACAACACAAGTCGATTCGTATGAGATTCTGCTAAATGTAAAGACTGAGCAAGTACCAAGATATCGTCCAAATAAGGAAATACCACAATACCCTGTTCTCTGATTACAGACAGAAGGGCACCGAGAACCTTTGTAAAAATTCTTGGAGCTGTAGCTAGGCCAAACGGCAGAGCCACAAACTGGTAATGCTTGTCCAGAAAAGAGAATCTCAGGAACTGATAATGATCTGGATGAATCGGAATATGCAGATATGCATCCTGAAAATCTATTGTGGACATATAATGCCCTTGCTGAACAAAAGGCAAGATAGTCCTTACAGTTACCATTTTGAACGTTGGTATCCTTACATAACGATTCAATATTTTTAGATCCAGAACTGGTCTGAAGGAATTCTCCTTCTTTGGTACAATGAAGAGATTTGAATAAAACCCCATCCCCTGTTCCGAAACTGGAACTGGCATAATTACTACCGCCAACTCTAGATCTGAAACACAATTCAGAAATGCTTGAGCTTTCACTGGATTTACTGGGACACGGGAAAGAAAAAATCTCTTTGCAGGAGGTCTCATCTTGAAACCAATTCTGTACCCTTCTGAAACAATGTTCTGAATCCAAAGATTGTGAACAGAATTGATCCAAATTTCTTTAAAAAAACGTAACCTGCCCCCTACCAGCTGAGCTGGAATGAGGGCCGCACCTTCATGTGGACTTAGAAGCAGGCTTTGCCTTTCTAGAAGGCTTGGATTTATTCCAGACTGGAGATGGTTTCCAAACTGAAACTGCTCCTGAGGATGAAGGATCAGGCTTTTGTTCTTTGTTGAAACGAAAGGAACGAAAACGATTATTAGCCCTGTTTTTACCCTTAGATTTTTTATCCTGTGGTAAAAAAGTTCCTTTCCCACCAGTAACAGTTGAGATAATAGAATCCAACTGAGAACCAAATAATTTGTTACCCTGGAAAGAAATGGAAAGTAGAGTTGATTTAGAAGCCATATCAGCATTCCAAGTCTTAAGCCATAAAGCTCTTCTAGCTAAAATAGCTAGAGACATAAACCTGACATCAACTCTGATAATATCAAAAATGGCATCACAGATAAAATTATTAGCATGCTGAAGAAGAATAATAATATTATGAGAATCATGATCCGTTACTTGTTGCGCTAAAGTTTCCAACCAAAAAGTTGAAGCTGCAGCAACATCAGCCAATGATATAGCAGGTCTAAGAAGATTACCTGAACACAGATAAGCTTTTCTTAGAAAGGATTCAATTTTCCTATCTAAAGGATCCTTAAACGAAGTACCATCTGACGTAGGAATAGTAGTACGTTTAGCAAGGGTAGAAATAGCCCCATCAACTCTAGGGATTTTGTCCCAAAATTCTAATCTGTCAGACGGCACAGGATATAATTGCTTAAAACGTTTAGAAGGAGTAAATGAATTACCCAATTTATCCCATTCTTTAGAAATTACTTCAGAAATAGCATTAGGAACAGGAAAAACTTCTGGAATAACCACAGGAGATTTAAATACCTTATCTAAACGTTTAGAATTAGTATCAAGAGGACCAGAATCCTCTATTTCTAAAGCAATTAGTACTTCTTTAAGTAAAGAACGAATAAATTCCATTTTAAATAAATATGAAGATTTATCAGCATCAATCTCTGAGACAGAATCCTCTGAACCAGAAGAGTCATCAAAATCAGAATGATGATGTTCATTTAAAAATTCATCTGTAGGGAGAGAAGTTTTAAAAGATTTTTTATGTTTTCTAGAAGGAGAAATAACAGACATAGCCTTCTTGATGGATTCAGAAACAAAATCTCTTATGTTATCAGGAACATTCTGCACCTTAGATGTTGAAGGAACTGCAACAGGCAATGGTACATTACTAAAGGAAATATTATCTGCATTAACAAGTTTGTCATGACAATTAATACAAACAACAGCCGGAGGAATAGCTACCAAAAGTTTACAGCAGATACACTTAGCTTTGGTAGTTCCAGCACTAGACAGCGATTTTCCTGAAGTATCTTCTGACTCAGATGCAACGTGAGACATCTTGCAATATGTAAGAGAAAAAACAACATATAAAGCAAAATTGATCAAATTCCTTAAATGACAGTTTCAGGAATGGGAAAAAATGCCATAGAACAAGCTTCTAGCAACCAGAAGCAATGAAAAATGAGACTGAAATAATGTGGAGACAAAAGCGACGCCCATATTTTTTAGCGCCAAATAAGACGCCCACATTATTTGGCGCCTAAATGCTTTTGGCGCCAAAAATGACGCCACATCCGGAACGCCGACATTTTGGCGCAAAAGAACGTCAAAAAAATGACGCAACTTCCGGCGACACGTATGACGCCGGAAACGGAAAAGATTTTTTGCGCCAAAAAAGTCCGCGCCAAGAATGACGCAATAAAATGAAGCATTTTCAGCCCCCGCGAGCCTAACAGCCCACAGGGAAAAAAGAGTCAAATTTTTAAGGTAAGAAAAAATGTTTGATTCAAATGCATTATCCCAAATATGAAACTGACTGTCTGAAAATAAGGAATGTTGAACATTCTGAGTCAAGGCAAATAAATGTTTGAATACATATATTTAGAACTTTATAAACAAAGTGCCCAACCATAGCTTAGAGTTTCACAGAAAATAAGATTTACTTACCCCAGGACACTCATCTACATGTTTGTAGAAAGCCAAACCAGTACTGAAACGAGAATCAGCAGAGGTAATGGTATATAAATAAGGGTATATCGTCGATCTGAAAAGGGAGGTAAGAGATGAATATCTACGACCGATAACAGAGAACCTATGAAATAGACCCCGTAGAAGGAGATCACTGCATTCAAATAGGCAATACTCTCCTCACATCCCTCTGACATTCACTGCACGCTGAGAGGAAAACCGGGCTCCAACTTGCTGCGGAGCGCATATCAACGTAGAATCTAGCACAAACTTACTTCACCACCTCCATAGGAGGCAAAGTTTGTAAAAACTGAATTGTGGGTGTGGTGAGGGGTGTATTTATAGGCATTTTGAGGTTTGGGAAACTTTGCCCCTCCTGGTAGGAATGTATATCCCATACGTCACTAGCTCATGGACTCTTGCTAATTACATGAAAGAAATATCAATTGTGATATCTTTGTATAATCCCTGCACCATTGGTTCAGCATACAAAGCTGGAAAGATCTCATATGAAAACAAGCAAAGGGGATCGCGTCCGATGCTGCAGTCATGAGACCTAAAACCTCCATGCACATAGCTACTGAAGGGAATGATTGAGACTGAAGGTTCCGACAGGCTGCAACCAACTTTAAACGTGTCTTGTCTGTTAGAGACAATGGCATGGACACTGAATCTATCTGGAAACCTAAAAAGGTTACTCTTGTGTGAGGAATCAAAGAACTTTTTGGTAAATTGATCCTCCAACCATGTCTTTGACGAAACAACACTAGTTGATTTATGTGAGATTCTGCAGAACGTAAAGACTGAGCAAGTACCAAGATATCGTCCAAATAAGGAAACACTGCAATACCCCGCTCTCTGATTACAGAGAGTAGGGCACCGAGAACCTTTGAAAAGATTCTTGGAGCTGTTGCTAGGCCAAATGGAAGAGCAGCAAATTGGTAATGCTTGTCTAGAAAAGAGAATCTCAGGAACTGATAGTGATCCGGATGAATCGGAATATGAAGATAAGCATCCTGTAAGTCTATTGTGGACATATAATGCCCTTACTGAAAAAAGGCAGAATAGACCTTATAATCACCATTTTGAAAGTTGGTATTCTTACATATCGATTCAAAGGGGCATATGTATCAAGCTCCGTAACCTGTCACAAAGACCGCTGCTCCGTAACCTGTCCGCCTGCTCTGAGCAGGCGGACACACATCGCCACAATACAACCCGATCAAGTACAATCGGATTGATTGACACCCCCCTGCTGGCGGCCCATTGGCCGCGAGTCTGCAGGGGGCGGTGTTGCACCAGCAGCTCTTGAGAGCTGCTGGTGCAATGCTGAATACGGCAAATGTATTGCTCAATGTATTCAGCGAGGTCTGGCGGACCTGATCCGCAGTGTCGGATCAGGTCCGCCAGACCTTGATAACTAGAGGCCAAAATCCAGAACTGGTCTGAATGAATTTTCTTTCTTTGGAACAATGAATAGATTTGAATAAAACCCCAGACCCTGTTCCTGAAATTGAACTGACATGATTACCCCTGATAACTCCAGATCTGAAACACACTTCAGAAAAGCCTGAGCTTTTACTGGATTTGCTGGGATGCGTGAGAGAAAAAATCTTCTTACAGGAGGTCTTACTCTGAAACCTATTCTGTACCCCTGAGAGACAATTCTCTGAACCCAATGATTTTGGACAGAATGGTGCCAAACATCTTTGAAAAATTTTAATCTGCCCCCTACCAGCTGAGCTGGAATGAGGGCTGCACCTTCATGCGGACTTGGGGGCTGGCTTTGATCTTTTAAATGGCTTGGATTTATTCCAATTTGAGGAAGGCTTCCAATTGGAAACAGATTCCTTTGGGGAAGGATTTGATTTCTGTTCCTTATTATGTCGAAAGGAACGAAAACGGTAAGAAGCTTTAGATTTGCCCTTAGGTTTTTTATCCTGAGGTAAAGAAACTCCCTTCCCCCCAGTGACAGTTGAAATTATTGAGTCCAACTGAGAACCAAATAATTTATTACCTTGGAAAGAAAGATATAGCAATCTAGACTTAGATGTCATATCATGATTCCAAGATTTGCTAAAATAGCTAAAAACATATATCTAACATCAATGTAATGGAATATGAGAGTATATCGTCGATCTGAAAAGGGAGGTAGGAGATGAATCTCTACAACCGATAACAGAGAACCTATGAAATAGATCCCTGTGAGGAAAACCATTGCATTCAATAGGTGATACTCCCTTCACATCCCTCTGACATTCACTGTACTCTGAGAGGAATCGGGCTTCAGAATGCTGAGAAGCGCATATCAACGTAGAAATCTTAGCACAAACTTACTTCACCACCTCCATAGGAGGCAAAGTTTGTAAAACTGAATTGTGGGTGTGGTGAGGGGTGTATTTATAGGAATTTTGAGGTTTGGGAAACTTTGCCCCTCCTGGTAGGATTGTATATCCCATACATCACTAGCTCATGGACTCTTGCCAATTACATGAAAGAAAGAATCTTCCCAAAGGAGGGCTTATACTGAATCCTATTCGATACCCCTGAGAAATTATATTCTGAATCCACTGATTTTGGACAGTCTGTCCAAACTCTTTGAAATAGCTTAGTCTGCCCCTTACCAGAAGAACTGTCTTGAGGGCCGCACCTTCATATAAGGCTTGGATTTATGCCAATTTGGAGATGGTCTCCAATTAGAGCCAGAAGCCGTAGGGGAAGGAGAGGTTTTCCATTCTCTATTCTGACAAAAGGAACGAAAATTATTGGGAGCTTAAAAATTATCCTTAGAATTCTTGTCTTGGGGCAGAAAGACTCCCTTACCCCCAGTAACAGTGGAGATAATAATCTAGACACCATGGCCTCTAGTTATCAACGTGTCTACTTACCTGCCATCGCCAGCCCCAATACGCCCGCCTAAGCTCGCCTACCATCGCCGCCGCAGACCAGAATAATCACGCCAAAGTTATCAATAAAGCTGTCAAAAAGCTGCGCACAAAAGTACGGGGCAATGAGCAGCGGACTGTGATAGGTATCACTCACCCGATCTCGCTGCTCTTCGGCTTTTTTCCAGCTTTATTGCTAGCCTGTCACTAAGCACTCACACTAAACTACACTGTTCTACCCCCTATACCGGCGCCCCCGGAGCCCCCCGCAACTAAATAAAGTTATTAACCCCTAAACCGCCGCTCCCGGACACCGCCGCAACTATAATAAATGTATCAACCCCTAAACCGCCGCTCCCGGAGCCCACCACCACCTACATTATACCTAGTAACCCCTATCCTGCCCCCCTTATACCGCCGCCACCTATAATAAATGTATTAACCCCTATCCTGCCGAACCCAGACCCCGCCGCAACTAAATAAATTGTTTAACCCCTAAACCGCCGCTCCCGGACCCCGCCGCCACCTATATTAAACTTATTAACCCCTAATCTGCCCCCCCTACACCGTCACCACCTATAATAAATTTATTAACCCCTATCCTGCCCACCCTATACCGCCGCAACCTATAATAAAATTATTAACTCCTAAACCTAAGTCTAACCCTAACACCCCCCTAACTTAAATATTAATTAAATACATCTAAATATTATAACTCTTATTAACTAAATTAATCCTATTTAAAACTAAATACTTACCTGTAAAATAAACCCTAATATGGCTACAATATAACTAATAATTATATTGTAGCTATATTAGGATTTATTTTTATTTTACAGGCAAATTTCAATTTATTTTAACTAGGTACAATAGCTATTAAATAGTTATTAACTATTTAATAGCTACCTAGTTAAAATAAAGAGAAATTTACCTTTAAAATAAAAACTAACCTAAGTTACAATTACACCTAACACTACACTATCATTAAATAAATTATTCCTATTTAAAACGAAATACTTACCTGTAAAATAAACCCTAAGATAGCTACAATGTAATTAATAATTACATTGTAGCTATTTTAGGATTTAAATTTATTTTACAGGTAACTTTGTATTTATTTTAGCTAGTTAGAATAGTTATTAAATAGTTATTAACTATTTAATAACTACCTAGCTAAAAGAAATACAAAATTACCTGTAAAATAAATCCTAACCTAAGTTACAATTAAACCTAACACTACACTATCATTAAATTAATTAAATAAATTACCTACAAATAACTACAATTAAATACAATTAAATAAACTAACTAAAGTACAAAAAAATAAAATAACTAAGTTACAAAAAATAAAAAAAATAAGTTACAAACATTTAAAAAATATTACAACAATTTTAAGCTACTTATACCTAATCTAAGCCCCCTAATAAAATAACAAAGCCCCCCAAAATAAAAAAATGCCCTACCCTATTCTACATTAAAAAGTTAACAGCTCTATTACCTTACCAGCCCTTAAAAGGGCCTTTTGCGGGGCATGCCCCAAAGAATTCAGCTCTTTTGCCTGTAAAAATAAAATACAACCCCCCAACATTAAAACCCACCACCCACATACCCCTACTCTAACCATCCAAGATGGCGTCCCTCGAATTCCGTTTGGCTGATAGGATTCTATCAGCCAATCGGAAATTAAGGTAGGAAAATCTGATTGGCTGATTGAATCAGCCAATCAGATTGAAGTTCAATCCGATTGGCTGATCCAATCAGCCAATCAGATTGATCTCGCATTCTATTGGCTGATCGGAACAGCCAATAGAATGCAAGCTCAATCTGATTGGCTGATTGGATCAGCCAATCCGATTGAACTTCAATCTGATTGGCTGATTTAATCAGCCAATCAGATTTTTCCAACCTTAATTCCGATTGGCTGATAGAACCCTATCAGCCAATCGGAATTCGAGGGACGCCATCTTGGATGACATCACTTAAAGGAACCGTCATTCGTCGTTCAGTCTTCGGTGGAAGAAGATGGCTCTGCATAGGCTCGTCTGAAGATGGCTCCGCTCCGGATGGATGAAGATTGAAGACGCCGCCTGGATGATGACTTCAATCGGATGGAAGACTTCTTCAGCGCCACATGGATGATGACTTCAATCGGATGGAAGACTTCTTCAGCGCCCCTTGGATGATGACTTCAATCGGATGGAAGACTTCTTCAGCGCCCCTTGGATGATGACTTCTGCCGCTCCAGATCTCCTCTTCGGTTCCATCGGTGGTCGGCTGGCTGAAGACGGCTAAAGGTAGGATGATCTTCAGGGGGGTAGTCTTAGGTTTATTTAAGGGGGGTTTGGGTTAGATTAGGGGTATGTGGGTGGTGGGTTTTAATGTTGGGGGGGTTGTATTTTATTTTTACAGGCAAAAGAGCTGTTTTCTTTGGGGCATGCCCCGCAAAAGGCCCTTTTAAGGGCTGGTAAGGTAATAGAGCTGGTAACTTTTTAATGTAGAATAGGGTAGGGCATTTTTTTATTTTGGGGGGCTTTGTTATTTTATTAGGGGGCTTAGATTAGGTGTAAGTAGCTTAAAATTGTTGTAATATTTTTTAAATGTTTGTAACTTATTTTTTTTATTTTTTGTAACTTAGCTTTTTTTATTTTTTGTACTTTAGTTAGTTTATTTAATTGTATTTAATTGTAGTTATTTGTAGGTAATTTATTTAATTAATTTAATGATAGTGTAGTGTTAGGTTTAATTGTAACTTAGGTTAGGATTTATTTTACAGGTAATTTTGTATTTCTTTTAGCTAGGTAGTTATGAAATAGTTAATAACTATTTAATAACTATTCTAACTAGCTAAAATAAATACAAAGTTACCTGTAAAATAAATATAAATCCTAAAATAGCTACAATGTAATTATTAATTACATTGTAGCTATCTTAGGGTTTATTTTACAGGTAAGTATTTAGTTTTAAATAGGAATAATTTATTTAAGTATAGTGTAGTGTTAGGTGTAATTGTAACTTAGGTTAGTTTTTATTTTACAGGTTAATTTCTCTTTATTTTAACTAGGTAGCTATTAAATAGGTAATAACAATTTAATAGCTATTGTACCTAGTAAAAATAAATTGAAATTTGCCTGTAAAATAAAAATAAATCCTAAGATAGCTACAATAAAATTATTATTTATATTGTAGCTATATTAGGGTTTATTTTAAAAGGTAAGTATTTAGTTTTAAATAGGAATAATTAATTTAATAAGAGTTAAATTTATTTAGATGTATTTAATTAATATTTAAGTTAGGGGGGTGTTAGGGTTAGACTAAGGTTTAGGGGTTAATAATTTTATTATAGTTGCGGCGGTGTAGGGGGGCAGGATAGGGGTTAATAAATTTATTATAGGTGGCGACGGTGTAGGGGGGGCAGATTAGGGGTTAATAAGTTTAATATATGTGGCGGCGGGGTCTGGGAGCGGCGGTTTAGGGGTTAAACAATTTATTTAGTTGCGGCGGGGTCCGGGATCGGCAGGATAGGGGTTAATAAATTTATTATAGGTGGCGGCGGTATAGGGGGGGCAGGATAGGGGTTACTAGGTATAATGTAGGTGGCGGTGGGCTCCGGGAGCGGCGGTTTAGGGGTTAATACATTTATTATAGTTGCAGCAGTGTCCTGGAGCGGCGGTTTAGGGGTTACTAACTTTATTTAGTTGTGGGGGGCTCCGGGGGCACCGGTATAGGGGGTAGAACAGTGTAGTTAGTGTGGGTGCTTAGTGACAGCTTGTCAATAAAGCTGGAAAAAAGCCGAAGAGCAGCAAGATCGGATGAGTGATAAATATCACAGTCTGCTGCTCATCGCCCCGTACTTGGTGCACGGCTTTTTGACAGATTTATTGATAACTTTGGCGAGATTTTTCAGGTCCGCGGCGGCGATGGTAGGCGAGCTTAGGCGGGCGTATTGGGCCAGCGATGGCAGGTAAAGTAGACACGTTGATAACTAGAGGCCTATGTGATCAACAATGAATTGGAAAAAAGTTTAAGTTATCCATTTCTCCCCGTTGGCTTTAATTCATTGCAATCCTAGATCAGTACCTCAGGAAATAAAAAGGTTCAAAACAATTATGTGTCCCTTACAGGCATGGTGGAAGATAGGTAGGCTACTTAAAAGGAACTATGAGGTATCTAATTATATGCCATTTTTAGGGAACCTCAAATTTCAAGCAGGATTGCAATCGATACCTTTTCAAAGATGGCACACTTTGGGGTTGGATAATATCTCCCAAATGGTAGATAGAGAGAGACAATGTGTTAAAACATTTGAGACCTTGAAAGGAGAGTTTAATCTTTTAGATAAAGATTTTTTTGCTTATCTACAAGCAAGACATTTTATTCATAAATTAGCAAATGAGTTTGGTTGGAATTGGTCTCTTGGGAATATGGAAAATTGGCTTGTGATGTCAAGAAACGGGTACATTTCAATTTCGATATGCTATCTATCAACTTTTGAGCTCTAATAAAGGTGAGCTAGATTTATAAAGTATTTCTGCGGAATTTATTAATACCTCATCATAATATTGATGTTAGACTTATTCAAGGCTCTATTTCAAGAGTCAAACAAACTACTCTATCCACAACATGGAGGTAATCTCATACTAAGTTATTATCTAGGACTTAATTCACTCCGAAGAAAGGCCTTAGATATGGGAATAATAATTTTAATAAATGTCCAAAATGTTCATTATTATCAGCTGACCTTGTCCATATGTTGTGGGACTGCCCCAAGATCAAACATTTTTGGCTTAAAATGGAATACTGGATCAACAAAGTATTGAAGATCTCCCCTCTGGGCCTAACGTTAACTCACATAGTCTTTCTTGGGGAACTTACTAAAGACCTCCAGGTACATAATAAAATTATTAATATGACCATTTTAGCGGCAAGATATCTAATCTTTAAGAATTGGAAGAAAAGTGCAACCCCTAATATTATAGAGCTTAAAAACTGTTTGAAGAAACAGTGCAAGCTGGAACAGATAGACACCAATATTAATAAGGAACCGGATATCAGACGCTTCTTTAAAAAGTGGTCGATATTTATTAAAACGCTGTATGCCAATGAGATAGAATAAATGATTTTTCCATTCAGAAATTCAGAATTAGTGCTATTAGGAGTATGGTAATCTACCCCTTTTCTGTGTTTTTTTTTTGTTTTGTTGTTTTGGGCTGGGATGACCAATTGATTGGACTTGTCCCTAGAGTTCCTTTCTTGGGTACCTAGTTCTTGATAAGAAGTGAGGTTAATATATTGTAGAGAATTGAATTAGAACCTCATAGGATTAGGGAAGGTTCGAAGAATGTAATTGCTTAAGGGAAATGTTCTGTTATTTCTTCTGTTGAATTTTTTTAAAGATAAAATAGAAAACACCAGCACAGTGAAAGGAAGAATATAGATTTACCTATTATTAAGATATCTTGTACTTGGGTTATAGGAACATAACTGTATATTTGGTACTAATTGATTTTCTTTGTTTTAGCAGCTTAAAGAGAATGTTCATATGGTTGATATGTCTAAAGTTTGGTGTTATTTTTTTGCAAGGTGTTATGTACATGTCCTGTGTTTTTTCTGTGCTGGAACATAAATACATTTTTTTTTTAAAAAAAAGTTAGACTGGCTTCTCAGGGTCAGTAAGAGTTAAACTGGCTCCTCGGGGTCAGTAAGAGTTAAACTGGCTCCTCGGGGTCAGTAAGAGTTAAACTGGCTCCTCTGGGTCAGTAAGAGTTAGACGGCTCCTCTGGGTCAGTAAGAGTTAGACTGGCTCCTCAGGGTCAGTAAGAGTTTGACTGGCTCCTCAGGGTCAGTAAGAATTTTACTGGCTCCTCAGGGTCAGTAAGAGTTAGACTGGCTTCTCAGGGTCAGTAAGAGTTAGACTGGCTCCTCAGGGTCAGTAAGAGTTAGACTGGCTCCTCAGGGTCAGTAAGAATTAGACTGGCTACTTAAGGTCAGTGAGACTTTGTATGATTCATAATGCACAGTGAGAGTCAGACAGGCTCATCAGGATCAGTAGGATTTAGACTGGCCCCTTATAGTCAGAGTTAGACTGTCCCATTATAGTCAGTCAGAGTTAGGCTAGCTCTTCAGGATCAGTGAGAATTGGACTGACCCCTTATTGTCAGTCAGAGTTAGACTGGCCCCTTATAGTCAGTCAGAGTTAGACTGGCCCCTTATAGTCAGTCAGAGTTAGACTGGGCCCTTATAGTCAGTAAGAGTTAGACTGGCTCCTCAGGGTCAGTAAGAGTTAGACTGGCTCCTCAGGGTCAGTAAGAGTTAGAATGGCTCCTCAGGGTCAGTAAGAGTTAGACTGGCTCCTCAGGGTCAGCAAGAGTTAGACTGGCTCCTCAGGGTCAGCAAGAGTTAGACTGGCTCCTCAGGGTCAGCAAGAGTTAGACTGGCTCCTCAGGGTCAGCAAGAGTTAGACTGGCTCCTTAGGGTCAGTAAGAGTTAGACTGGCTCCTCGGGGTCAGTAAGAGTTAGACTGGCTACTTAAGGTCAGTGAGACATTGTATGATTCCTAATGCACAGTGAGAGTCAGACAGGCTCATCAGGATCAGTAGGATTTAGACTGGCCCCTTATAGTCAGTCAGAGTTAGGCTAGCTCTTCAGGATCAGTGAGAGTTGGACTGGCCCCTTATTGTCAGTCAGAGTAAGACTGGCCCCTTATTGTCAGTCAGAGTAAGACTGGCCCCTTAAAGTCAGTCAGAGTAAGACTGGCCCCTTAAAGTCAGTCAGAGTAAGACTGGCCCCTTAAAGTCAGTCAGAGTTAGACTGGCTCCTCGGGGTTAGTAACAGCTAGACTGGCTCCTCGGGGTTAGTAACAGCTAGACTGGCTCCTCGGGTTAGTAACAGTTAGAATGGCTCCTCAGGATCAGTGTAGTTGGACATGACTGACAGTTTGATGAAGCTGTAAAGGAATGAGAGCTGTCAGATGGTTTCTTACCTCTTGGTCCAGGTGTGCTGTGCTCTGTCGGATCTCTGAGTGAAGGGAAAAGTGACTGTGCTGCATAGAGTTGTGACTGTCTCTCATGTGCAACTCCTCCTGCAACTCTTTCACCTGGGCCTGCAGTCTACGCTGACTGTCTCTCAAATCCTGAGATTCCAATTGCATCTGATGCATCTGAGAAACAAATCAAGATATGTTACTTAAAAAGCAATAGTCACACTCTCATTGCATTGGTAACAGTGTAACACACTCATTAACCCTCTCATTGCCATGGTAACAGTCTCACACACTCAGTAACCCTCTCATTGCTATGGTAACAGTCACACACACACTCAGTAACTCTCTCATTGCTATGATAACAGTCTCACATACTCAGTAACTCTCTCATTACTTTGGTAACAGTCTCACACACTTAGCAACTCTCTCATTGCTATGGTAACAGTCTCACACACTCAGTAACTCTCTTGTTGCTATGGTAATAGTCTAACACACTCTTTAACTCTCTCATTGCTATGGTAACTGTCTCACACACTCACTAACTCTCTCATTACTATGGTAACAGTCTCACACTCAGAAACTCTCTCATTGCCATGGTAGCCGTCTCCCACACTCAGTATCTCTATTGTTGCTATGGTAACAGTCTAACACACTCTTTAACTCTCTCATTGCTATGGTAACCGTCTCACACACTCACTAACTCTCTCATTACTATGGTAACAGTCTCACACACTCAGTAACTCTCTCATTGCTATGGTAACAGTCTCACACACTTAGTAACTCTCTCATTGCTATGGTAACAGTCTCACACACTCAGTAACTCTCATTGCTATGGTAACAGTCTCACATACTTAGTAACTCTCTCATTGCCATGGTAACAGTGTAACACACTCAGTAACTCTCTCATTGCCATGTTAACAGTCTCACACAGGAGGATAGGTGAGAATTGGCGCTAATATCAACCCTTTTAGGTTACCCGTATATTGTATTTGTGTACTACCCTGCTTTCAGCGCCAGTATTTCCGCTTAAATTATTCAACAGTCTCACACACTCAATAACTCTCTCATTGCCATGGTAACATTGTAACACACTCAGTAACTCTCTCATTGCTATGGTAACATATTCACACACTCAGTAACTCTCTTGTTGCTATGGTAATAGTCTAACACACTCTTTAACTCTCTCATTGCTATGGTAACTGTCTCACACACTCACTAACTCTCTCATTACTATGGTAACAGTCTCACACACTCAGAAACTCTCTCATTGTCATGGTAGCCGTCTCACACACTCAGTAACTCTATTGTTGCTATGGTAACAGTGTAACACACTCTTTAACTCTCTCATTGCTATGGTAACCATCTCACACACTCACTAACTCTCTCATTACTATGGTAACAGTCTCACACACTCAGTAACTCTCTCATTGCTATGGTAACAGTCTCACACACTTATTAACTCTCTCATTGCTATGGTAACAGTCTCACACACTCAGTAACTCTCTCATTGCTATGGTAACAGTCTCACATACTTAGTAACTCTCTCATTGCCATGGTAACAGTGTAACACACTCAGTAACTCTCTCATTGCCATGGTAACAGTCTCACACAGGAGGATAGGTGAGAATTGGCGCTTATATCAACCCTTTTAGGTTACCCGTATATTGTATTTGTGTACTACCCTGCTTTCAGCGCCAGTATTTCCGCTTAAATTATTCAACAGTCTCACACACTCAATAACTCTCTCATTGCCATGGTAACAGTGTAACACACTCAGTAACTCTCTCATTGCTATGGTAACATATTCACACACTCAATAACTCTCTCATTGCTATGATAACAGTTTCACACACTCAGTAACTCTCTCAATGCTATGGTAATAGTCTCACACACTCAGTAACTCTCTCATTGCCATGGTAGCTGTCTCACACACTCAGTAACTCTATTGTTGCTATGGTAACAGTCTAACACACTCTTTAACTGTCTCATTGCTATGGTAACCGTCTCACACACTCACTAACTCTCTCATTACTATGGTAACAGTCTCACACACTCAGTAACTCTCTCATTGCCATGGTAGCTGTCTCACACACTCAGTAACTCTCTCAATGCTATGGTAATAGTCTCACACACTCAGTAACTCTCTCATTGCCATGGTAGCTGTCTCACACACTCAGTAACTCTATTGTTGCTATGGTAACAGTCTAACACACTCTTTAACTGTCTCATTGCTATGGTAACCGTCTCACACACTCACCAACTCTCTCATTACTATGGTAACAGTCTCACACACTCAGTAACTCTCTCATTGCCATGGTAAAAGTCTCACACACTTAGTAACTCTCTCATTGCTATGGTAACAGTCTCACACACTCAGTAACTCTCTCATTGCTATGGTATTATGGAAACAGTCTCACACACTTAGTAACTCTCTCATTGCTATGGTAACAGTTTCACACACTCAGTAACTCTCTCATTGCCATGGTAAAAGTCTCACACACTCAGTAACTCTCTCATTGCCATGGTAACAGTCAAACACACTCTTTAACTCTCTCATTGCTATGGTAACCATCTCACACACTTAGTAACTCTCTCATTGCTATGGTAACAGTCTCACACACTCAGTAACTCTCTCATTGCCATGGTAACAGTCAAACACACTCTTTAACTCTCTCATTGCTATGGTAACCATCTCACACACTTAGTAACTCTCTCAATACTATGGTAACCATCTCACACACTTAGTAACTCTCTCATTGCCATGGTAAAAGTCTCACACACTCAGTAACTCTCTCATTGCCATGGTAACAGTCAAACACACTCTTTAACTCTCTCATTGCTATGGTAACCATCTCACACACTTAGTAACTCTCTCAATACTATGGTAACAGTCTCACACACTTAGTAACTCTCTCATTGCTATGGTAACAGTTCCTAAATGATAGACAGCACACACCTGATGCTCGTGGTAGAGGGCCACTGCAAACACCTCTCTGTAGACTGTAAAAAAACAATTTCCGCAGCACCAATGAATCAGGAAAAAAGTTTAACAAACTTGTCTTTTATTAATCCATTTCAGCTTTTACAAAGCACTGGCACACAGCAGCATAAAGCGACGTTTCGGGCTGTTGACCCTGAGCATGAGTAAGGGTTAACAGCCCGAAACGTCGCTTTATGCTGCTGTGTGCCAGTGCTTTGTATAAGCTGAAATGGATTAATAAAAGACAAGTTTGTTAAACTTTTTTTCCTGATTCATTGGTGCTGTGGAAATTGTTTTTTTACATTGCTATGGTAACAGTCTCATACACTCAATAACTCTCTCATTGCTATGGTAACAGTCTCACACACTCAATAACTCTCTCATTGCCATGGTAACAGTGTAACAGACTCAGTAACTCTTTCATTGCTATGGTAATAGTCTCACACACTCAGTAACTCTCTCATTGCCATGGTAATAGTCTCACACACTCAATAACTCTCTCATTACCATGGTAACAGTGTAACAGACTCAGTAACTCTCTCATTGCTATGGTAATAGTCTCACATACTCAGTAACTCTCTCATTGCTATGGTAACTGTCTCACACACTCAGTAACTCTCTCATTGCTATGATAACAGTCTCACACACTCAGTAACTCTCCCATTGCTATGATAACAGTCTCACACACTCAGTAACTCTCTCATTGCTATGGTAACAGTCTCACACACTCAGTAACTCTCTCATTGCTATGGTAACAGTCTCACACACTCAGTAACTCTCTCATTGCTATGATAACAGTCTCACACACTCAGTAACTCTCTCATTGCTATGGTGACAGTCTCACACACTCAGTAACTCTCTCATTGCTATGATAACAGTCTCACACACTCAGTAACTCTCTCATTGCTATGATAACAGTCTCACACACTCAGTAACTCTCTCATTGCTATGGTAACCGTCTCACACACTCAGTAACTCTCTCATTGCTATGATAAAAGTCTCACACACTCAGTAACTCTCATTACTATCATCTGGATTACAAGTTTTGCGCTAAACAGAGTTCAAAAATTTGCATTATTGCACTTTCCATAGCGCTGCCATTATGAGTTCCTGAAAAACCTCCTTGTGCTGTGCGCTATTGTGCGTTAAGCTCCATACTGCACAAAAGCCAAAGGCTGAGTTTACGTGCTTGTGCACGCTTTCCCCTATTAACATCAATGTGGAGAGAATGCGGAATGGCAAATCGCCATAATGCAATCCCCATTGATGTCTATGGGGAAAATAAAGTTATGTTTAAACCTAACACCCTAACATAAACCACTAAACACCCCTGGTCCGCCCCCCCCAACATTGCGACACTAAATTAAATGATTAACCCCTAAACCGCCACCCTCCGGCATTGCCGACACTAAATAAAGATATTAACCCCTAATCCACCGCTCCCCGACATCTCCTGACACTAAATAAAATGATTAAATCCTAATCCACCACTCCCGACACCTAAATAAAGTGATTAACCCCTAATCTGCTGCTCCCCAATATCGCTGACACTAAATAAACCTATTAACCCCTAAACCGCCGGCCCCCCACATTGCAACGAATAAACTAAACCTATTAACCCCTAAACTGCCGGCCCCCTACATAAAAAAACACTAAATTAAACTGTTAACCCCCTAAACTTTAACTTAAAAGTTACAATATAACTATCTTTAAATAAATAAAAATTTACCCGTGAAATAAAAAAAAAAACTAACATTAAACTATAAATTAACCTAACATAACTATTCTAATAAAATAAAAAAATACAAATTGAAAAATCTAAATTACAAATGAAAAAAAACTAATACTACGAAAAAAATCAAAACATTTAAGATTACAAAAAATAATAAACACTAAATTACGGAAAAACTAAATTTATTCTTACCTGATAAATGTATTTATTTCCGGATATAGAGAGTAGACTACTTCATCAATTTCTAGTGGGAATATCACTCCTGGTCAGCAGGAGGAGGCAAAGAGCACCACAGCAAAGCTATCAAGTGTCACTCTCCCACCCACAATCCCCAGTCATTCAACCGAAGGGAAATGGAAAAAGGAATAACACAAAGGTGTAGAGATGTCTGAGGTTTAGTCAAAAATAACTGTCTTAAATTAAGGGTGGGGTCATGGACTCTCCATATCCGGAAAGAAATACATTTACCAGGTAAGCAAACATTTTGTTTTCTTTCCTAAGATATGGAGAGTCCAAGATGTCATCAGTTACTTGTAGGAACCAATACCCAAGCTAAAAGGACACAGATGACAAGGGAGGGAAAACAAGACAGGCAAACCTAAACAGAAGGCACAACCGCTTAAAGAACCTTTCTCCCAAAAGAAGCCTGAGCTGAGGCCAAAGTATCAAATTTGTAAAATTTAGAAAAAAGTATGCAGAGAGGACCAAGTTGCAGCCTTGCAAATCTGTTACACGGAAGCTTAATTTTTGAAAGCCCAAGAAGAAGAGACAGCCCTTGTGAAGTGAGCTGTAATTCTCTCAGGAGGATGCTGACCAGCAGTCTTATAAGCAAAACGAATTATACTTATTTCTGACCTTTACATTTTCCAGAGAAACAGACAAAGAGGGCAGAGGACTGGCGAAAATCCTTAGTCGCCTGTAGGTAGAATTTTAGAGCATGCACAACATCCAAATTGTGCAACAAACGTTCCTTATGAGAAGAAGGATTAGGACATAGAGAAGGAACAACAATTTCCTGATTAATATTTCTATCTGAAACCACTTTAGGAAGAAAACCCAATCTAGTATGAAGAACCGCCTTATCCACATGAATAATAAGGTAATGCAAATCACACTGCAAAGCCGAAAGTTCTGAGACTCTCCGAGCAGAAGAGATAGCAATAAGAAAATAAGAAACAAAACCTTGCAAGATAACAACTTAATATCTATGGAATGCATAAGTTCAAACATAGCCTGCTACAAAACTTTAAGAACAAGGTTAAGGTTCCAAGGAGGAGCAACAGACTTAAACAGAGGCCTGATTCTGACCAGGGCCTGACAAAAAGATTGCACATCTGGCACATCCGTCAGACGCTTGTGTAATAAAATAGACAATGCAGAAATCTGACCCTTCAGAGTACTGACTGACAAACCCTTCTCCAGACCTTCCTGGAGAAAGGACAAAATCCTAGGAATCCTGACCCTACTCCAAGAGTAGCCCTTGGATTCACACCAATAAAGGTATATCCGCCATACCTTATGGTAAATCTTTCTAGTAACAAGCTTGTGAGCCTGAATTATGGTCTCAATGACCGGCCCAGAAAGAACACACTTAGACAGAACTAAGCGTTCAATCTCCAAGCAGTCAGCTTCAGAGAAACGAGATTTGAATGAAGGAATGGACCATGAATTAAAAGGTCCTTCCTCAGAGGCAACCTCCAAGGTGGAAGAGATGACAACTTCACTAGGGGGCCTATCTATCAAGCTCCGAATGGAGCTTGACGGCACGTGTTTCTGGCGAGTCTTCAGACTTGCCAGAAACAGCAGTTATAAAGCAGCGGTCACAAAGACTGCTGCTCCATAACCTGTCCGCCTGCTCTGAACAGGCGGACAGACATCGCCGGAAATCAACCCGATCGAGTACGATCGGGTTGATTAACACCCCCCTGCTGGCAACTGATTGGCCGTGAGTCTGCAGTGGGCGGCGTTGAACCAGCAGCTCTTGTGAGCTGCTGGTGCAATGCTGAATACGGAGAGCGTATTGCTCTCCGTATTCAGCGAGGTCTGGCGGACCTGATCTGCACTGTCGGATCAGGTCTGCCAGACCTTGATAAATAGAGGCCAATGTCTACATACCAGATACTGCAAAGCCATGCAGGAGCTATTAGAATTACTGATGCTCTCTCCTGTTTGATACGAGCAATGACTCGTGGAAAGCGAGCAAACGGAGGAAACAGATATGCCAGACTGAAATCCCAAGGAACCGCCAGAGCATCTATCAGGGCAGCCTGCGGATCTCTTGACCTTGAACCGTACGTTGGAAGCTTGGCATTCTGCTGAGACGCCATCAGATCCAACTCCTGCATCCCGAATTTGAGGGTAAACCTGGAGAACACCTCCGGATGGAGAGCCCACTCCTGTAATGAAATGTCTGTCTGCTCAGGAAATCCGCTTCCCAGTTGTCCACTCCTGGAATGTGGATGAAGATAGACAACAATTGTGAGTTTCCGCCAACTGAACAATCTGAGTCACCTCCTCCATGGTTAAGGAACTCCAAGTTCCACCCTGGTGGTTGATGTAAGCCACTGAGGTGATGTTGTCCGACTAGAACCTGATAAACCGGGCTAAGGACAACTGAGACCAAGCCATCAGAGCATTGTAAATCGCTCTCAACTCCAAGATGTTTATGGCGAGAGCAGATTCCTCCCGAGTTCATAGTCCCTGCGTCTTTAACGAGTCCCAGACTGCTCCCCAGTCCAGCAGGCTGGTGTCCATGGTTACAATAACCCAGGAAGGTCTCCGAAAGCATGTGCCATGAGACAGATGATCCTGAGAAAGCCACCACAGGAGAGAGTCTTGTGTCGACTGATCTAGATCTATCCTCTGAGACAGATCCGAATGGTGTCCGTTCCATTGCCTGAGCATGCTTAACTGTAGAACTCTCAAATGGAAACGAGCAAAGGGAATGATGTTCATGGAAGCAACCATTAGTCCAATTACCTCCATACATTGAGCCACTGATGGCCGAACAGTAGATGGGTCTCTATTCCATTGTCTGAGCATGAATAACTGCAGAGCACACAAATGGAAACGAGCAAAGGGAATGATGTCTATGGAAGCGACCATCAGATTAACTCCCTTTATACATTGAGACACTGATGGCCGAACAGTAGATTGTAGAGAGAGGCAAGAGAAAAGAATAACGGATTTTCTGACCTCTGTCAGAAATATTTTCATAGATAGGGAATCTATTATGGTCCCTAAGAAACTACCCTTGTAGCTGGAGCAAGGGAACTCTTTTCTATATTCACTTTACTTCAGTGGGGACATAGAAAAAACAACAAGAAAAAATAAAAAAATTCCCTCTCTTTGGGAACCACAAACAGATTTAAATAGAATTGTAGGCCCTGTTCCTTAACTGGAACTGGAACTATCACTCCCAGGAAGGAAAATTCTATTTTGTAACCCTGAGATACTATGTCCACAGCCCAAGGATCTGGGACATCTCGTATCCAAGCCTGATAAAAAAAAAAAGTCTGCCCCCCACTTGATCTGATCCCGGAACAGAGGGCAAACCCTTCAATAGCTTCCTCTTGTTCCAAGACTGATTGGGTTTCCAAGAAGACTTGGACTGTTCCTGCTTAGAAAAAGGGAGAGGAAGACTTTCCTTGAAGTTACGAAAGGAATGAAAATTACTTAGATGTCTTTTAGGTCTGTTCTATTGGACTTGTGGTAGAAAAGATCCATCCATAATATCAGAAATTATTTCTGCCAGACCAGGTCCAAACAAGGTCTTACCCTTGTAAGGAAGCGCCAGAAGCTTGGACTTAGAGGTAAAATTAACTGACCAAGATTTCATCCATAACACCTTGCAGGCTAGGACAGTGAAGCCAGAAATCTTGTCTCCCAGTCAATAACTTGCATGGTATCATCATAATTAAAGGAATTGGCTGGATTGAGAGCCTTAATCCTGTCTTGGACAAGGCATTGCACCAATAAGATGGAGCATTTGCTACGTGGCAGTAAAAACTGCAGATTGCCATTAAAAACTTTGATGAACATACAACATTGACAAATAAGCCTCCAGCCCCTTGTCCAAGGGATCCTTAAAGGAACAGCTATCCTCTATAGGGATCATAGTTCTCTTAGCCAGAATAGAAATGGCCCCTTCTACTTAAGGCACCGTGCACATAAACTTTAATGGAGACAGCGACAGGAAACATCTTTTTAAAGACGGGAGATGAGGAGAAAGGTATCCCTGGCTTCTCCCATTCCTGTGAATAATCTCTGTTGCATGGACTAAAAACACTTCCACGAAGGAAGAAACATCATAGAATTTATAAAGTTCGCTAGACTTCATAGGGTTGACAACGACATGATATCGGAGTCGTCCAAAGTAGCCAAAACCTCATTTAACAATACACAAAGGTGATGCTGAAGAAGTAATCTTCAGATTTAAGCTTGTACAGATTAAGGAATTATACTGTCCGAATCTGAGATTTCACCCTCAGAGGCTACCGACATTTCCTCCTCATCAGACTTATGAGGAAGGGCAACCTGTGTAGCAGCAGGTGGAACAAAAATCTTACTATCTGAATCTCTAATTTTCCTCTTGCGTTTTCCCTTTAGCATAGGAAAAGCAGATAATGCTGCAGATACCGTAGAAGATATATGTGCAGCAAAATCTACAGGCAAATAAAAGCCTCCAGGAGGCTGAAAGAAACCACAGGGCACTGCATGTGACGCCATTGAGGCTTGGGACGTTTGAGGAGAAAGCTGTGGCATTGCCTGAACAGCATCATCCTGAGAGACATTGGCTCAGAAAGCAACAATCTATATTGAATTTAAGAGACCTAGCTAAGACTGCAACACAGAATAGCATAGGAAAACAATTGTGTCTCAAGACATAACTTTATGAAAAGACACAGATTCTTGAACCAAAATAACAATCCACTTTTTTCCAAAATATAAAGTGAAATTTTAATATTTTATAAAATACTGCTACTGTCACTTTAAGAAAACAAACATAATTTATGTAAGAACTAACTGATTCATTTCTTTCATATTGGCAAGAGTCCAAGAGTCCATGAGCTAGTGACGTACGGGATATACAATCCTACCAGGAGGGCCAAAGTTTCACAAACCTCAAAATGCCTATTAATACACCCCTCACCACACACACAATTCAGTTTAACAAATAGCCAAGCAGTGGGGTGATAAAGAAAGGAGTAAAAAGCATCAACAAAGGAATTTGCAAATAATTGTGCTTTATACAAAAAAATCATAACTACCATAAAAAGGGTGGGCCTCATGGACTCTTGCCAATATGAAAGAAATGAATTTATCAGGTAAGTTCTTACATAAATTATGTTTTCTTTCATGTAATTGGCAAGAGTACATGAGCTAGTGACATATGGGATAGCAATACCCAAGATGTGGAACTCCACGCAAGAGTCACTAGAGATGGAGGGATAAAAATAAAAACAGCAATTTTTCACTGAAATAAATAATCCACAACCCAAAATATAAATTAATCCTCATGAAATGAAAAAAACTTGAAACATAAGCAGAAGAATCTGAAACAGTTGCCTGAAGAACTTTTCTACCAAAAACTGCTTCCGAAGAAGCGAATACATAAAAACGGTAGAATTTAGTAAATGTATGCAAAGAAGACCAGGTTGCTGCTTTGCAAATCTGATCAACTGAAGCTTCATTCCTAAAAGCCCACGAAGTTGAGACTGATCTAGTAGAATGAGCTGTAATTCTCTGAGGCGGGGCTTGACCCAACTCCAAATAAGCTTGATGAATCAAAAGCTACCAAAACCACGATGCCAAGGAAACGGCAGAAGCCTTCTGACCTTTCCTAGAACCAGAAAAGATAACAAATAGACTAGAAGTCTTCCTGAAATCTTTAGTAGCTTCAACATAATATTTCAAAGCTCTTACCACATCCAAAGAATGTAAGGATTTCTCCAAAGAATTCTTAGGATTAGGAAACAAGGAAGGGACTACAATTTCTCTATTAATGTTGTTAAAATTCACAACCTTAGGTAAGAATTTAAATGAAGTCCGCAAAACCGCCTTATCCTGATGAAAAATCAGAAAAGGAGATTCCCAAGAAATAGCAGATAATCCAGAAATTCTTCTGGCAGAAGAGATGGCCAAAAGGAACAAAACTTTCCAAGAAAGTAGTTTAATGTCCAAAGAACGCATAGGCTCAAATGGAGGAGCCTGTAAAGCCTTCAAAACCAAATTAAGTCTCCAAGGAGGAGAGATTGATTTAATGACAGGCTTGATACGAACCAAAGCCTGTACAAAACAATGAATATTAGGAAGCTTAGCAATCTTTCTGTGAAATAAGACAGAAAGAGCAGAGATTTGTCCCTTCAAGGAACTTGCAGACAAACCCTTATCCAAACCATCCTGAAGAAACTGTAAAATTCTAGGAATTCTAAATGAATGCCAAGAGAATTTATGAGAAGAACTTCATAAAATATAAGTCTACCAAACTCGATAATAAATCTTCCTAGAAACAGATTTACGAGCCTGTAACATAGTATTAATCACTGAGTCAGAGAAACCTCTATCACTAAGCACTAGGCATTCAATTTCCATACCTTCAAATTTAATGATTTGAGATCCTGATGAAAAAATGAACCTTGAGACAGAAGGTCTAGCCTTAATGGAAGTGGCCAAGGTTGGCAACTGGACATCCGAATAAGATCCGCATACTAAAATCTGTGAGGCCATGCTGGAGCTACCAGCAACACAAACGATTATTCCATGATGATCTTGGAAATCATTCTTGGAAGAAGAACCAGAGACTGGAAGATATAAGCAGGTTGGTAACACCAAGGAGCTGCTAACACATCCACCACTTCCGCCTGAACCTGGACAGGTACCTGGGTACTTTCTTGTTTAGATGGGAAGTCATCAGATCTATTTCTAGAAGACCCCATACCTGAAGAATCTGAGAAAACACATCTGGATGGAACGACCACTCCCCCGGATGTAAAGTCTGACGGCTGAGATAATCCGCTTCCCAATTGTCTATACCTGGGATATGAACCACAGAAATTAGACAGGAGCTGGATTCAGCCAAAGCAAGTATCCGAGATTTCTTTCATAGCTTGGGGCTGAGAATCATCCACCCTGATGATTGACATATGCCACAGTTGTGATATTGTCTGTCTGAAAACAAATAAATGGTTCTTTCTTCAACAGAGGCCAAACCTGAAGAGCCCTGAAAATAGCACAGAGTTCTAAAATATTGATTGGTAACCTCACCTCTTGAGATTTCAAAAACCCCTGTGCTGTCAGAGATCCCCAGACAGCTCCCCAACCTGAAAGACTTGCATCTGTTGTGATCACAGTCCAGGTTGGATGAACAAAAGAGGACCCTTGAACTATATGATGGTGATCTAACCACCAAGTCAGAGAGAGTCGAACATTGGGATTCAAGGATATTAATTGCACCATTGGTTCAGCATACACAGCTGCAGAAGTCTCATATGAAAATGAGCAAAGGGAATTGCGTCCGATGCTGTAGTCATAAGACCTAAAACTTCCATGCACATAGATACTGAAGGGAATGATTGAGACTGAAGGTTCCGACAAGATGAAACCAATTTTAATCATCTCTTGTCTGTTAGAGACAGAGTCATGGACACTGAATCTATCTGGAAACCTAAAAAGGTGACCCTTGTCTGAGGAATCAAAGAACTTTTTGGTAAATTAATCCTCCAACCATGTCTTTGAAGAAACAACGCTAGTTGATTTGTGTGAGATTCTGCAGAATGTAAAGACTGAGCTAGTACCAAGATATCGTCCAAATAAGGAAACACCGTAATACTCCGTTCTCTGATTACAGAGAGTAGGGCACTGAGAACCTTTGAAAAGATTCTTGGAGCTGTCGCTAGGCCAAATGGAGGAGCGACAAATTGGTAATGCTTGTCTAGAAAAAAGAATCTCAGAAACTCATAGTGGTCTGGATGAATCGGAATATGAAGATATGCATCCTGTAAGTCTATTGTGGACATATAATGACCTTGCTGAACAAAAGGCAGAATAGTCCTTAAAGTCACCATTTTGAAAGTTGGCACTCTTACATAACGATTCAAAATTTTCAGATCCAGAACTGGCCTGAATGAATTTTCTCTTTGGGACAATGAAAAGATTTGAATAAAACCCCAGACCCTGTTCCTGAAACAGAACTGGTATGATTACCCCTGAAAGCTCCAGGTCTGAAACACACTTCAGAAAAGCCTGAGCCTTTACTGGATTTGCTGGGATGCGTGAGAGAAAAAAATCTTCTCACAGGAGGTCTTACTCTGAGTCCTATTCGGTACCCTTGAGAGACAATACTCTGAATACATTGATTTTGGACAGAATCTGCCCAAATGTTTTGGAAGAATCTTAATCCGCCCCCTACCAGCTGAGCTGGAATGAGGGCCGCACCTTCATGTAGACTTGGTGGCTGGCTTTGGTTTCTTAAATGGCTTGGATTTACTCCAACTTAAAGAAGGTTTCCAATTGGAACCAGATTCTTTGGGGGGAGGTTTAGGTTTCTGTTTTTTACATTGTCAAAAGGAAAGAAAACGGTTAGAAGCTTTAGATTTACCCTTAGGTCTTTTATCCTGAGGCACAAAAACTCCCATCCCTCCAGTGACAGTTGAAATAATCGAATCCAACTGAGAACCAAATAACTTATTACCTTTGAAAGAAAGAGATAGTAATCTAGACATAGATACCATGGGGGTAGTTATCAAGCCGTCAACCTCAAATACGCTGGAATTCCGCAGCGTATTTGTGGCGAGGCTGATTCGCCTTAGTTATCAAAGGCTCGAGACCGGCAAAAGTAGAATTTTGTGACGTAAGCTTCGATCCGCCGGACTCAGTCCGACACAGATCGATTCTTACGTCACTCCAGATGTTCCGCACACAAGTGCGGCACATTCTCACTACTTTTGCTAGTTATCAAATGACTAGCAGGTACGCTCGGCACTTTTACGGCCCAGCGTACCTGGTTTTCAAACCGCCACCCCTGGAGGCGGCGGATCCCATAGGAATCAATGGGAGTCTGACCATAGCGAAAGTACAAGTTCGCTGCTGACAGACATCCCATTGATTTCTATGGGAGCTGTCTACACCTAACACCCTAACATGTACCCCGAGTCTAAACACCAATAATCTGTCCCCCCCTACACCGCTGCAACTAAATAAAGTTATTACCCCCTAAACCGCCGCTCCCGGAGCCCACCGCAAGCTACTCTATACATATTAACCCCTAAACCGCCGCTCCCGGAGCCCACCGCAACTATAATAAATGTATTAACCCCTAAACCGCCACTCCCTGAAGCCGCCGCAACCTATATTAAATGTATTAACCCCCATCCTGCCCCCCCTACACCGTCGCCACCTATATTAAATTTATTAACCCCCTAATCTGCCCCCCCTACACCGTCGCCACCTATAATAAATGTATTAACCCCTAATCTGCCCCCCCCCACACCGTCGCCACCTATAATAAATGTATTAACCCCTATCCTGCCCCCCACTACGCCGCCGCCACTGTAATCAAATTATTAACCCCTAAACCTAAGTCTAACCCTAACGCCCCCCTAACTTAAATATTAATTAAATAAATCTAAATAATATTTTTATTATGAACTAAATTAATCCTATTTAAAACTAAATACTTACCTTTAAAATAAACCCTAATATAGCTACAATATAAATAATAATTATGTTCTAGCTATCTTAGGATTTATTTTTATTTTACAGGCAACTTTCAATTTATTTTAACTAGGTACAATAGCTATTAAATAGTTATTAACTATTTAATAGCTTACCTAGCTAAAATAAACTGAAATTTACCTGTAAAATAAATCCTAACCTAAGTTACAATTACACCTAACACTACACTATACTTTAATAAATTATTCCTATTTAAAACTAAATACTTACCTGTAAAATAAACCCTAATATAGCTACAATATAAATAATAATTATATTGTAGCTATCTTAGGATTTATTTTTATTTTACAGGTAACTTTGTATTTATTTTAGCTAGTTAGAATAGTTATTAAATAGTTATTAACTATTTAATAACTACCTAGCTAAAAGAAATACAAAATTACCTGTAAAATAAATCCTAACCTAAGTTACAATTAAACCTAATACTACACTATCATTGAATTAATTAAATAAACTACCTACAAATAACTACAATTAAATACAATTACATAAACTAACTAAAGTACAAAAAATAAAAAAAGCTAAGTTACAAAAAATAAAAAAAATAAGTTACAAACATTTTAAAAATATTACAACAATTTTAAGATACTTACACCTAATCTAAGCCCCCTAATAAAATAACAAACCCCCCCCAAAATAAAAAAAATGCCCTACCCTATTCTAAATTAAATAAAGTTCAAAGCTCTTTTACCTTACCAGCCCTTAAAAGGGCCATTTGTGGGGGCATGCCCCAAAAAGTTCAGCTCTTTTGCCTGTAAAAGAAAAATACAACCCCCCAACATTAAAACCCACCACCCACATACCCCTAATCTAACCCAAACCCCCCTTACAAAAACCTAACACTAATCCCCTGAAGATCATCCTACCTTGAGTCGTCTTCACTCAGCCGAGCAGCGATGGAACCGAAGTGGAGATCCGGAGCGGAAGAAGTTAATCCTCCAAGCGGCGATGAAGAAATCTTCCATTCGATGAAGTCATCATCCAGGCGGCGTTGAAGAAGTTTGTGATCCGGCCGATGTCATCTTCCAAGAGGTGCTGAAGATGTCTTCTATCCGGGCGATGTCATCTTCCTCCCGCCGACGCGGAACCTCCTTCTTCACCGACGGACTACGACGAATGAAGGCTCCTTTAAGGGACGTCATCCAAGATGGCGTCCCCTCAATTCCGATTGGCTGATAGGATTCTATCAGCCAATCGGAATTAAGGTAGGAAAAATCTGATTGGCTGATGGAATCCGATCAGCCAATAGAATGCAAGCTCAATCTGATTGGCTGATTCCATCAGCCAATCAGATTTTTCCTACCTTAATTCCGATTGGCTGATAGAATCCTATCAGCCAATCGGAATTGAGGGGACGCCATCTTGGATGACGTCCCTTAAAGGAGCCTTCATTCGTCGTAGTCCGTCGGTGAAGGAGGTTCCGCGTCGGCGGGAGGAAGATTCAAGACCCGGCTTGGAAGATGACATCGCCCGGATAGAAGACATCTTCAGCGCCTCTTGGAAGATGACATCGGCCGGATCAAAGACTTCTTCAACGCCGCCTGGATGATGACTTCATCGGATGGAAGATTTCTTCAGTGCCGCTTGGAGGATTAACTTCTTCAGCTCCGGATGTCCACTTCGGTTCCATCGCTGCTCGGCTGAGTGAAGACGACTCAAGGTAGGATGATCTTCAGGGGATTAGTGTTAGGTTTTTGTAAGGGGGGTTTGGGTTAGATTAGGGGTATGTGGGTGGTGGGTTTTAATGTTGGGGGGGTTGTATTTTTCTTTTACAGGCAAAAGAGCTGAACTTTTTGGGGCATGCCCCCACAAATGGCCCTTTTAAGGGCTGGTAAGGTAAAAGAGCTTTGAACTTTATTTAATTTAGAATAGGGTAGGGCATTTTTTTATTTTGGGGGGGGGTTGTTATTTTATTAGGGGGCTTAGATTAGGTGTAAGTAGCTTAAAATTGTTGTAATATTTTTAAAATGTTTGTAACTTATTTTTTTATTTTTTGTAACTTAGCTTTTTTTATTTTTTGTACTTTAGTTAGTTTATGTAATTGTATTTAATTGTAGTTATTTGTAGGTAGTTTATTTAATTAATTTAATGATAGTGTAGTATTAGGTTTAATTGTAACTTAGGTTAGGATTTATTTTACAGGTAATTTTGTATTTCTTTTAGCTAGGTAGTTATTAAATAGTTAATAACTATTTAATAACTATTCTAACTAGCTAAAATAAATACAAAGTTACCTGTAAAATAAATATAAATCCTAAGATAGCTACAATATAATTATTAATTACATTGTAGCTATCTTAGGGTTTATTTAACAGGTAAGTATTTAGTTTTAAATAGGAATAATTTATTAAAGTATAGTGTAGTGTTAGGTGTAATTGTAACTTAGGTTAGGATTTATTTTACAGGTAAATTTCAGTTTATTTTAGCTAGGTAAGCTATTAAATAGTTAATAACTATTTAATAGCTATTGTACATAGTTAAAATAAATTGAAAGTTGCCTGTAAAATAAAAATAAATCCTAAGATAGCTACAATATAATTATTAATTACATTGTAGCTATATTAGGGTTTATTTTAAAGGTAAGTATTTAGTTTTAAATAGGATTAATTTAGTTAATAATAAAAATATTATTTAGATTTATTTAATTAATATTTAAGTTAGGGGGGCGTTAGGGTTAGTGTTAGACTTAGGTTTAGGGGTTAATAATTTTATTACAGTGGCGGCGGTGTAGTGGGGGGCAGGATAGTGGTTAATAAATTTATTATAGGTGATGACGGTATGGGGGGGCAGGATAGGGGTTAATAGGTTTAATATAGGTTGCGGCGGGTTCAGGGAGCGGTGGTTTAGGGGTTAAACTATTTATTTAGTTGCGGCGAGGTGCGGGATCAGCAGGATAGGGGTTAATAATTTTATTATAGAGGGCGACGGTATAGGGGGGGCAGGATAGGGGTTACTAGGTATCATGTAGGTGGCAGCGGTGTCCGGGAGCGGCGGTTTAGGGGTTAATACATTTATCAGAGTTGCGGCAGGATCTAGGAGCAGCAGTTTAGGGGTTAATACATTTATAAGAGTTGCGGCAGGGTCTAGGAGCGGCGGTTTAGGGGTTAGTAACTTTATTTAGTTGCGGGAGGCTCTGGGGGCGCCGGTATAGGGATAGAACAGTGCAGTTTAGTGTGGGTGCTTAGTGACAGGCTAGCAATAAAGCTGGGAAAAAGCAGAAGAGCAGCGAGATCGGATGAGTGATAACTCTCACAGTCCGCTGCTCATCACCCCGCGGCTTTTTGACAGCTTTATTTGATAACTTAGGCGAACGTATTCAAGGTCCGCGGCGGCGAAGGTAGGCGAGCTTAGGTGGGCGTATTGGGCCGGCGAAGCCAGAAAAGTAGACGGCTTGATAACTACCCCCCCTAGTCAGCATTCCAATATTTGAGCCACAAAGCTCTTCTAGCTAAAATAGCTAAAGACATAGATTTAACATCAATTTTGATGATATCAAAAATGGCATCACAGATAAAATTATTAGCATGTTGAAGCAAGCGAACAATGCTAGACAAATCAGGATCAATTTCCTGTTGCTCTAAACTTTACAACAAAAAAGTTGATGCAGCTGCAACATCAGCCATAGAAATGGCAGGCCTAAGAAGATGGCCAGAATATAAATAAGCTTTACTTAGATAGGATTCAAGTTTCCCATCTAAAGGATCTTTAAAAGAAGTACTATCTTCCATAGGAATAGCAGTACGTTTAGCAAGAGTAGAAATAGCCCCATTAGCTTTGGGTATCTTTTCCCAAAACTCTAATCTAACTGCTGGCAAAGGATACAATTTTTTAAACCTTGAAGAAGGAATAAAAGAAGTACCAGGCCTATTCCATTCCTTAGAAATCATATCAGAAAAAGCATCAGGAACTGGAAAAACCTCTGGATTAACCACAGGAGGTTTATAAACAGAATTTAAACATTTACTAGTTTTAATATCAAGAGGACTAGTCTCCTCAATATCCAATGTAATCAACACCTCTTTTAACAAGGAACTAATATACTCCATTTTAAATAAATAAGTAGATTTGTCAGTGTCAACATATGAGGAAGGATCTTATGAATCAGATAGATCCTCATCAAAGGAGAATAATTCAGTATGTTGTCGGTCATTTGAAATTTCATCAACTTTATGAGAAGTTTTAAAAGACCTTTTACGTTTATTAGAAGGCGGGATGGCAGACAAAGCCTTCTGAATCGCCTCAGCAAAAAAATCTTTTATATTCACAGGTATATCATGTACATTAGTTATGTTCAAGGAACAACAGACATTGTACTATTACTGATGGACACATTCTCTGTATGTAAAAGCTTATCATGACAACTATTACATACCACAGCTGGAGATATAATCTCCACAAATTTACAACAAATACACTTAGCTTTGGTAGAACTGTTATCAGGCAGCAGGGTTCCAACAGAGGTTTCTGAGACAGGATCAGATTGAGACATCTTGCAAATGTAAGAGAAAAAAACAACATATAAAGCAAAATTATCAATTTCCTTATATGGCAGTTTCAGGAATGGGAAAAAATGCAAACAGCATAGCCCTCTGAAATAGAAAAAGGCAAGAGGCACATATGAATGGGGTTTTAAATAATGAAATTATTTGACGCCAAGAATGACACACAACGAAAACTGAATTTTTTTGGCGCTAACAACATCCGGAAATGATACACTCACGTCATTGTAGACGCAACCTTGTGCAAGGAATTTGGTGAAAACTAAGACGCCAGAAATGACAAATTTGCGTCATCGGACATACCTTTGCGGCAAAAAAAATTTCGCAATAAGAATGACGCAATAAACTTTGGCATTTTGCCCCCTCGTAAGCCTAATTTTGCACGCGAAATTTAATGAAAAAGCAGTCAATTGAAAAAAGACTATACCCCAGGTAAGAAAAATATTTTCCTAAATATGAAACTGATAGTCTGCAAAAGGAAATATACATAAACCTGACTCATGGTAAATATAAGTACAATACATATATTTAGAACTTTATATTAATGCATAAAGTGCCAAACCATAGCTGAGAGTGTAATGAAAACATACTTACAGAGAGACACCCATCCACATATAGCAGATAGCCAAACCAGTACTAAAACAGTTATTAGTAGAGGTAATGGTATATGAGAGTATATCGTTGATCTGAAAAGAGAGGTAGGAGATGAATCTCTACGACCGATAACAGAGAACCTATGAAATAGACCCCCGTTAGGGAAATCATTGCATTCAATAGGTGATACTCCCTTCACATCCCTCTGACATTCACTGTACTCTGAGAGGAATCAGGCTTCAAAATGCTGAGAAGTGCATGTCAACGTAGAAATCTTAGCACAAACTTACTTCACCACCTCCATAGGAGGCAAAGTTTGTAAAACTGAATTGTGGGTGTGGTGAGGGCTGAGGGGTGTATTTATAGGCATTTTGAGGTTTGAGAAACTTTGCCCCTCCTGGTTGTATATCCCATACATCACTAGCTAATGGACTCTTGCCAATTACATGAAAGAAATAAGTTTATCTTTATTTTTCAAAGTCCTCTCAACACATAAGGAACAAAATTGCATAGGGGTAACAACTTGGGCCTCTAAGCACAATAAACACACATTCATAAGAGCAGACTCCTGCTCCATGTCAGACATGGCCACAAACCAACAGTTTGATGAAACAAAAATAAAAAAGTCTTACTATCACTTTAAGAATCGTTTTATTTAAAACGCAATTTCCTCCAAAAAATAAACTGCAGGTTTACTAAATTAACCCTCTGAAAAAGCCGCTTCTACACCTCAGATTAACTGAGGTTCTCCTACCTGACCTCCAGAGAAAAAACGCTACGGGATAACAGCACATAGATTGAAAAGGACTCTGAAAACGGCTCCTGACACGGACCACTGCTCCGTTCCTATGCAAAGAGCGGAAGCGCAGGGGAGTCACATAACCAGCTGAAGGGAACTGCGCCACACACAAAAGTGCGCGTTCCTAGCTGACAGTGACCGTTCACAACCGGAAGCCCAGCCTAGCGCTGCTAAAAGCTTTTACAATCTAAGTGAAAAACGATCTCTAAGAATTTTCCCTCAAGCTGCCAAACTGAATGCCAATAAAATGTATAAAACCACTTTTACGGGGCGTGTTTAGCCGGCGGCCATGATAAGTCGCACTGAATAGCAGCTCTGGAACCACCACAAGAATATTACTAAGTATCTTCTGAATCCTACTGTTTTCACTTTCATAAGATGCTGTATTGGCTCTTTAAAGCCTAGCGGATTAGAAGCATATAAATATCGCTATGTTCCAGCGTTGTTTGGAGTACTAGCCTGGACTTTTGTAAAGAGAAACGCCGGCCTCCTACTACCAACATTACGAACCCCCCCTCCCAGGTAGTCCGGGTTAAAAGAGATCATCTCACTGCCAATACACAATGGAGTTATTTTATACAGAAATTTTCACCTCCCTAAAGGAACTTGAAAGCAAGATAGACGGAATGTTTAATGATCTCCTCGCTATGGCTAGAGGCACATATAAACAAGATGGCGCCAAGCAACAAGAAAACAACAGCTTGGAAATCATGGTGCCGACAGATGAAATACTCACAGTACAGCAGCACTTACTGCCCCAGGTGGAGAGGCCTAGTTGGGCTCTGGGTCCCGCCGTAGGGGGTAGCGATGCAGGCGGAACCATGCTATATCCTGTTGGCATCCCACTCTCCCACATCGAGGTTTCACTGAAGCATATCCAGATGACCGCCACATTGATAAGTAGCAGGGAGACTCTGCTGCCCACACGCTTACAATGTCTCCAGCTTTTGACCTCCGACTCTTACGTTCCTTGTCCACAGCTTGATTACTCACCTCTGGTCTCTGGCTGGGGAGATGCGGCCGGCTCCCTGGGACAAGACTCGGAGCTTACTCACCTTCTTTCAGAGGGACATGTAGCTTGTGAGGGGACTTGTTGGTCAGGGAGACTCTTGCTTTGCTGTGAGCTGAGACGATCACTTACTCCACTGACGTGGGAGATTTGCTCTGTCACCCAAGACGGACCAAACTTACACCATATGACTTGCTGTATAGATATCGAGTAGGAGTGGGATGATTTACAAAACACGTTTATTAATGAGAGATCTCTCTCTTGATACACCCAGTTGATATAACATGTGTTGGTGAACGTCCATCCAATTATCTAGATAGTTTATATATTTCACAAGTTAAAGTGTTTACGCATCAGCTTGTCTGTAATGGTTTGTCTTGGTTAAATTGCGGCAGCATCTGACTTATCGTTTACATTGTTAAGGTAGGATTTGCCTGCTCCCCAGTCCCCATATGTTTATATACTACCTCTTTAAGCTAATTTTAAAAGTAAAGCTTTCATACTATTCTAACTGCAGTAAGAACTTATAATTCAATGTATAGCTGCTATATGGGAGTACTTAGCTTTTTTGTAACTGACTTTATATGCCAGGATTGTGGGACCTAGCTCAATGAACAAGCAAATATTTACATATCTATTGATTGTAGATCCGTCAATACTTTAATATAAGAAGATACAAGCCATACTTAAGAGAGTTTTCCTTTCCTCAGATGTAATTTCATACTTCTACAATAGTTCCTGGTAAATTTTAGATGTCTCCTCTTATTAAATACAACTACTCATACTACTTGTATACACTAAGGGCTAAAAAATGGTTTATATATGTCCCAATTCTTTTCAATCACCTAGATTATGAGTTTTGCGTTAGAGGCTGTGCGGTGCTAACGAGCAGTTTATGCTCACCGCTCACTTACAGACAGCGCTGGTATTACGGGTTTTTACAAACCAGTCAAGAAGTGAGCGTTGAGTAAATTTTTGCTCCTTACCACACTCCAATACCAGCGCTGCTTATGTTAGCGGTGAGCTGGTGCAACATGCTTGTGCACAATTTCCCCATAGGGATCAACGGGGAGAGCCGACTGAAAAAAAGTCTAACACCTGCAAAAAAGCAGCGTAAAGTTCCTTAACGCAGCCCCATTGATTCCTATGGCGAAATACATTTTATGTCTACACCTAACACCCTAACATGAACCCCGAGTCTAAACACCCCTAATCTTACACTTATTAACCGCTAATATGCCGACCCGACATCGCCACAACCTACATTATATTATTAACCCTTAATCTGCCGCTCCGGACACCGCCGCCACCTACATTATACTTATGAACCCCTAATCTGCTGCCCCCAACATCGCCGACACCTACATTATATTTATTAACCCCTAATCTGCCGCCCCCATCGCCGCCACCTACCTACATTTATTAACCCCTAATCTGCTGCCCCCAATGTCGCCACTATAATAAACATATTAACCCCTAAACCGCCGCACTCCCGCCTCGCAAACATTAGTTAAATATTATTAACCCCTAATCTGCCGGCCCTAACATCGCCGACACTATATTAAAGTTATTAACCCCTAAACCTAAGTCTAACCCTAAACCTAACACCCACTAACTTAAATATAATTAAAAGAAATCTAAATAAAATTACTACCTACCTACATTTATTAACCCCTAATCTGCCGCCCCCAACGTCGCCGACACTATATTAAAGTTATTAACCCCTAAACCTAAGTCTAACCCTAAACCTAACACCCACTAACTTAAATATAATTAAAAGAAATCTAAATAAAATTACTATAATTAACTCAATTATTCCTATTTAAAACTAAATACTTACCTGTAAAATAAACCCTAAGCTAGCTACAATATAACTAATATTTACATTGTAACTAGCTTAGGGTTTATTTTTATTTTACAGGCAAGTTTGTATTTATTTTAACTAGGTACAATAGTTATTAAATAGTTATTCACTATTTAATAACCACCTAGCTAAAATAAATACAAAATTACCTGTGAAATAAAACCTGACCTAAGTTACAATTACACCTAACTCTACACTACAATTAAATTAAATTATCTAAAGTAAAAAAAACACTAAATTACAGAAAATAATAAACAAATTACAAGATTTTAAAACTAATTACACCTAATCTAATCCCCCTAACAAAATAAAAAAGCCCACCCCCCCAAAATAAAAAAGCCCTACCCTACACTAAATTACAAATAGCCTTTAAAAGGGCCTTTTGCAGGGCATTGCCCCAAAGTAATCAGCTCTTTTACCTGTAAAAAAAAAAGTACAACTCCCCCCCCCAACATTAAAACCCACCACCCACACAACCAACCCTACTCTAAAACCCACCCAATACCCCCCTTAAAAAACCTAACACTAACCCCTTGAAGATCACCTTACCGGGAGAAGTCTTCATCCAACCGGGCCGAAGTCCTCAACGAAGCCGGGAGAAGTCTTCATCCAAGCCGGGTGAAGTGGTCCTCCAGATGGGCAGAAGTCTTCATCCAGACGGCATCTTCTATCTTCATCCATCCGGCGTGGAGCGGGTCCATCTTCAAGACATCCAACGAGGAGCATCCTCTTCTGACGATGGCTAAGACTGAATGAAGGTAATACCAGCGCTATGCAAGTCCCATTGAAAAAATAGGATACACAATTTACGTAAGTGGATTTGCGGTATTTCCAAGTCTGGCAAAAAAAGTGAGCGGTGCACCTGTACCTGCAAGACTCGTAATACCAGCGGGCGTTAAAAAGCAGCGTTGGGACCGGCCAACGCTGCTTTTTAAGCCTAACGCACAATTCGTAATCTAGCCGAATGTTTGTAGATTTTTTTGCAATTCCTTTACATGGATTTATCTATGCCCTAGCTTATACCTATAGAGACTTGCAAACCTGCAGTTAACTCAAAGCTGAAAGATGAAGCAACCCACAGTATCCCTTTAAGTAGCATCTAGATAGTGATACTTGTTTTATCATTCTCCTCCTCCGTTAATATACACATGTAGATAGTGATACTTGTTTTATCATTCTCCTCCTCCGTTAATATACACATGTAGATAGTGATACTTGTTGTATCATTCTCCTCCTCCGTTAATATACACATGTAGATAGTGATACTTGTTTTATCATTCTCCTCCTCCGTTAATATACACATGTAGATAGTGATACTTGTTGTATCATTCTCCTCCTCCGTTAATATACACATCTAGATAGTGATACTTGTTTTATCATTCTCCTCCTCCATTAATATAGACATGTAGATAGTGATACTTGTTTTATCATTCTCCTCCTCCATTAATATAGACATGTAGATAGTGATACTTGTTTTATCATTCTCCTCCTCCGTTAATATACACATCTAGATAGTGATACTTGTTTTATCATTCTCCTCCTCCGTTAATATACACATCTAGATAGTGATACTTGTATAATTCTCCTCCTCCGTTAATATACACATGTAGATAGTGATACTTGTTTTATCATTCTACTCCTCCGTTAATATACACATGTAGATAGTGATACTTGTTGTATCATTCTCCTCCTCCGTTAATATACACATGTAGATAGTGATACTTGTTTTATCATTCTACTCCTCCGTTAATATACACATGTAGATAGTGATACTTGTTGTATCATTCTCCTCCTCCGTTAATATAGACATGTAGATAGTGATACTTGTTTTATCATTCTCCTCCTCCGTTAATATACACATGTAGATAGTGATACTTGTTTTATCATTCTCCTCCTCCGTTAATATACACATGTAGATAGTGATACTTGTTGTATAATTCTCCTCCTCCGTTAATATACACATGTAGATAGTGATACTTGTTGTATCATTCTCCTCCTCCGTTAATATACACATGTAGATAGTGATACTTGTTTTATCATTCTCCTCCTCCGTTAATATACACATGTAGATAGTGATACTTGTTGTATCATTCTTCTCCTCCGTTAATATACACATCTAGATAGTGATACTTGTTGTATCATTCTCCTCCTCCGTTAATATACACATCTAGATAGTGATACTTGTTGTATCATTCTTCTCCTCCGTTAATATACACATGTAGATAGTGATACTTGTTTTATCATTCTACTCCTCCGTTAATATACACATGTAGATAGTGATACTTGTTGTATCATTCTCCTCCTCCGTTAATATACACATGTAGATAGTGATACTTGTATCATTCTTCTCCTCCGTTAATATACACATGTAGATAGTGATACTTGTTTTATCATTCTCCTCCTCCGTTAATATACACATGTAGATAGTGATACTTGTATAATTCTCCTCCTCCGTTAATATACACATGTAGATAGTGATACTTGTTGTATCATTCTCCTCCTCCGTTAATATACACATGTAGATAGTGATACTTGTTGTATCATTCTCCTCCTCCGTTAATATACACATGTAGATAGTGATACTTGTTGTATCATTCTCCTCCTCCGTTAATATACACATGTAGATAGTGATACTTGTTGTATCATTCTCCTCCTCCGTTAATATACACATGTAGATAGTGATACTTGTATCATTCTCCTCCTCCGTTAATATACACATGTAGATAGTGATACTTGTTGTATCATTCTCCTCCTCCGTTAATATACACATGTAGATAGTGATACTTGTTGTATCATTCTCCTCCTCCGTTAATATACACATGTAGATAGTGATACTTGTTGTATCATTCTCCTCCTCCGTTAATATACACATGTAGATAGTGATACTTGTTGTATAATTCTCCTCCTCCGTTAATATACACATGTAGATAGTGATACTTGTTTTATCATTCTCCTCCTCCGTTAATATACACATGTAGATAGTGATACTTGTTTTATCATTCTCCTCCTCCGTTAATATACACATGTAGATAGTGATACTTGTTGTATCATTCTTCTCCTCCGTTAATATACACATCTAGATAGTGATACTTGTTGTATCATTCTCCTCCTCCGTTAATATACACATCTAGATAGTGATACTTGTTGTATCATTCTTCTCCTCCGTTAATATACACATGTAGATAGTGATACTTGTTTTATCATTCTACTCCTCCGTTAATATACACATGTAGATAGTGATACTTGTTGTATCATTCTCCTCCTCCGTTAATATACACATGTAGATAGTGATACTTGTATCATTCTTCCTCCTCCGTTAATATACACATGTAGATAGTGATACTTGTTTTATCATTCTCCTCCTCCGTTAATATACACATGTAGATAGTGATACTTGTATAATTCTCCTCCTCCGTTAATATACACATGTAGATAGTGATACTTGTTGTATCATTCTCCTCCTCCGTTAATATACACATGTAGATAGTGATACTTGTTGTATCATTCTCCTCCTCCGTTAATATACACATGTAGATAGTGATACTTGTTGTATCATTCTCCTCCTCCGTTAATATACACATGTAGATAGTGATACTTGTTGTATCATTCTCCTCCTCCGTTAATATACACATGTAGATAGTGATACTTTGTATCATTCTCCTCCTCCGTTAATATACACATGTAGATAGTGATACTTGTTGTATCATTCTCCTCCTCCGTTAATATACACATGTAGATAGTGATACTTGTTGTATCATTCTCCTCCTCCGTTAATATACACATGTAGATAGTGATACTTGTTGTATCATTCACTCCTCCGTTAATATACACATGTAGATAGTGATACTTGTTGTATCATTCTCCTCCTCCGTTAATATACACATGTAGATAGTGATACTTGTTTTATCATTCTCCTCCTCCGTTAATATACACATGTAGATAGTGATACTTGTTTTATCATTCTCCTCCTCCGTTAATATAGACATGTAGATAGTGATACTTGTATAATTCTCCTCCTCCGTTAATATACACATGTAGATAGTGATACTTGTTGTATCATTCTCCTCCTCCGTTAATATACACATGTAGATAGTGATACTTGTTGTATCATTCTCCTCCTCCGTTAATATACACATGTAGATAGTGATACTTGTATAATTCTCCTCCTCCGTTAATATACACATGTAGATAGTGATACTTGTTTTATCATTCTCCTCCTCCGTTAATATACACATGTAGATAGTGATACTTGTTTTATCATTCTCCTCCTCCGTTAATATACACATGTAGATAGTGATACTTGTTTTATCATTCTCCTCCTCCGTTAATATAGACATGTAGATAGTGATACTTGTTTTATCATTCTCCTCCTCCGTTAATATACACATGTAGATAGTGATACTTGTTGTATAATTCTCCTCCTCCGTTAATATACACATGTAGATAGTGATACTTGTTGTATCATTCTCCTCCTCCGTTAATATACACATGTAGATAGTGATACTTGTTTTATCATTCTCCTCCTCCGTTAATATACACATGTAGATAGTGATACTTGTTTTATCATTCTCCTCCTCCGTTAATATACACATGTAGATAGTGATACTTGTTGTATCATTCTCCTCCTCCGTTAATATACACATGTAGATAGTGATACTTGTTTTATCATTCTCCTCCTCCGTTAATATACACATGTAGATAGTGATACTTGTTTATCATTCTCCTCCTCCGTTAATATACACATGTAGATAGTGATACTTGTTGTATCATTCTCCTCCTCCGTTAATATACACATCTAGATAGTGATACTTGTTGTATCATTCTCCTCCTCCGTTAATATACACATGTAGATAGTGATACTTGTTTTATCATTCTCCTCCTCCGTTAATATACACATGTAGATAGTGATACTTGTTTTATCATTCTCCTCCTCCGTTAATATACACATGTAGATAGTGATACTTGTTGTATCATTCTCCTCCTCCGTTAATATACACATGTAGATAGTGATACTTGTTTTATCATTCTCCTCCTCCGTTAATATACACATGTAGATAGTGATACTTGTTGTATCATTCTCCTCCTCCGTTAATATACACATGTAGATAGTGATACTTGTTGTATCATTCTCCTCCTCCGTTAATATACACATGTAGATAGTGATACTTGTTTTATCATTCTCCTCCTCCGTTAATATACACATGTAGATAGTGATACTTGTTGTATCATTCTCCTCCTCCGTTAATATACACATGTAGATAGTGATACTTGTTTTATCATTCTCCTCCTCCGTTAATATACACATGTAGATAGTGATACTTGTTTTATCATTCTCCTCCTCCGTTAATATACACATGTAGATAGTGATACTTGTTTTATCATTCTCCTCCTCCGTTAATATACACATGTAGATAGTGATACTTGTTTTATCATTCTCCTCCTCCGTTAATATACACATGTAGATAGTGATACTTGTTTTATCATTCTCCTCCTCCGTTAATATACACATGTAGATAGTGATACTTGTTTTATCATTCTCCTCCTCCGTTAATATACACATGTAGATAGTGATACTTGTTTTATCATTCTCCTCCTCCGTTAATATACACATGTAGATAGTGATACTTGTATCATTCTCCTCCTCCGTTAATATACACATGTAGATAGTGATACTTGTTGTATCATTCTCCTCCTCCGTTAATATACACATGTAGATAGTGATACTTGTTTTATCATTCTCCTCCTCCGTTAATATACACATGTAGATAGTGATACTTGTTGTATCATTCTCCTCCTCCGTTAATATACACATGTAGATAGTGATACTTGTTTTATCATTCTCCTCCTCCGTTAATATACACATGTAGATAGTGATACTTGTTTTATCATTCTCCTCCTCCGTTAATATACACATGTAGATAGTGATACTTGTTGTATCATTCTCCTCCTCCGTTAATATACACATGTAGATAGTGATACTTGTTGTATCATTCTACTCCTCCGTTAATATACACATGTAGATAGTGATACTTGTTTTATCATTCTCCTCCTCCGTTAATATACACATGTAGATAGTGATACTTGTTGTATCATTCTACTCCTCCGTTAATATACACATGTAGATAGTGATACTTGTTGTATCATTCTCCTCCTCCGTTAATATACACATGTAGATAGTGATACTTGTTTTATCATTCTCCTCCTCCGTTAATATACACATGTAGATAGTGATACTTGTTTTATCATTCTCCTCCTCCGTTAATATACACATGTAGATAGTGATACTTGTTGTATCATTCTACTCCTCCGTTAATATACACATGTAGATAGTGATACTTGTTGTATCATTCTCCTCCTCCGTTAATATACACATGTAGATAGTGATACTTGTTTTATCATTCTCCTCCTCCGTTAATATACACATGTAGATAGTGATACTTGTTGTATCATTCTCCTCCTCCGTTAATATAGACATCTAGATAGTGATACTTGTTGTATCATTCTCCTCCTCCGTTAATATACACATGTAGATAGTGATACTTGTTGTATCATTCTCCTCCTCCGTTAATATACACATGTAGATAGTGATACTTGTTGTATCATTCTTCTCCTCCGTTAATATACACATGTAGATAGTGATACTTGTTGTATCATTCTCCTCCTCCGTTAATATACACATGTAGATAGTGATACTTGTTTTATCATTCTCCTCCTCCGTTAATATACACATGTAGATAGTGATACTTGTTGTATCATTCTTCTCCTCCGTTAATATACACATGTAGATAGTGATACTTGTTGTATCATTCTCCTCCTCCGTTAATATACACATGTAGATAGTGATACTTGTTTTATCATTCTCCTCCTCCGTTAATATACACATGTAGATAGTGATACTTGTTTTATCATTCTCCTCCGTTAATATACACATGTAGATAGTGATACTTGTTTTATCATTCTTCTCCTCCGTTAATATACACATCTAGATAGTGATACTTGTTTTATCATTCTCCTCCTCCGTTAATATAGACATCTAGATAGTGATACTTGTTTTATCATTCTCCTCCTCCGTTAATATACACATGTAGATAGTGATACTTGTTTTATCATTCTCCTCCTCCGTTAATATACACATGTAGATAGTGATACTTGTTTTATCATTCTCCTCCTCCGTTAATATACACATGTAGATAGTGATACTTGTTTTATCATTCTCCTCCTCCGTTAATATACACATGTAGATAGTGATACTTGTTTTATCATTCTCCTCCTCCGTTAATATACACATGTAGATAGTGATACTTGTTGTATCATTCTCCTCCTCCGTTAATATACACATCTAGATAGTGATACTTGTTTTATCATTCTCCTCCTCCATTAATATACACATGTAGATAGTGATACTTGTTTTATCATTCTCCTCCTCCGTTAATATACACATGTAGATAGTGATACTTGTTGTATCATTCTCCTCCTCCGTTAATATACACATGTAGATAGTGATACTTGTTTTATCATTCTCCTCCTCCGTTAATATACACATGTAGATAGTGATACTTGTTTTATCATTCTCCTCCTCCGTTAATATACACATCTAGATAGTGATACTTGTATCATTCTCCTCCTCCGTTAATATACACATGTAGATAGTGATACTTGTTGTATCATTCTCCTCCTCCGTTAATATACACATGTAGATAGTGATACTTGTTGTATCATTCTTCTCCTCCGTTAATATACACATGTAGATAGTGATACTTGTTTTATCATTCTCCTCCTCCGTTAATATACACATGTAGATAGTGATACTTGTATCATTCTCCTCCTCCGTTAATATACACATGTAGATAGTGATACTTGTTGTATCATTCTCCTCCTCCGTTAATATACACATGTAGATAGTGATACTTGTTTTATCATTCTCCTCCTCCGTTAATATACACATGTAGATAGTGATACTTGTTGTATCATTCTTCTCCTCCGTTAATATACACATGTAGATAGTGATACTTGTTTTATCATTCTCCTCCTCCGTTAATATACACATGTAGATAGTGATACTTGTTTTATCATTCTCCTCCTCCGTTAATATACACATGTAGATAGTGATACTTGTTGTATCATTCTCCTCCTCCGTTAATATACACATGTAGATAGTGATACTTGTTGTATCATTCTCCTCCTCCGTTAATATACACATCTAGATAGTGATACTTGTTTTATCATTCTCCTCCTCCGTTAATATACACATGTAGATAGTGATACTTGTTTTATCATTCTCCTCCTCCGTTAATATACACATGTAGATAGTGATACTTGTTTTATCATTCTCCTCCTCCGTTAATATACACATGTAGATAGTGATACTTGTTTTATCATTCTCCTCCTCCGTTAATATACACATGTAGATAGTGATACTTGTTTTATCATTCTCCTCCTCCGTTAATATACACATCTAGATAGTGATACTTGTTTTATCATTCTCCTCCTCCATTAATATACACATGTAGATAGTGATACTTGTTGTATCATTCTTCTCCTCCGTTAATATACACATGTAGATAGTGATACTTGTTTTATCATTCTCCTCCTCCGTTAATATACACATGTAGATAGTGATACTTGTATCATTCTCCTCCTCCGTTAATATACACATGTAGATAGTGATACTTGTTGTATCATTCTCCTCCTCCGTTAATATACACATGTAGATAGTGATACTTGTTTTATCATTCTCCTCCTCCGTTAATATAGACATCTAGATAGTGATACTTGTTGTATCATTCTTCTCCTCCGTTAATATACACATGTAGATAGTGATACTTGTTGTATCATTCTTCTCCTCCGTTAATATACACATGTAGATAGTGATACTTGTTTTATCATTCTCCTCCTCCGTTAATATACACATGTAGATAGTGATACTTGTTTTATCATTCTCCTCCTCCGTTAATATACACATGTAGATAGTGATACTTGTTTTATCATTCTCCTCCTCCGTTAATATACACATGTAGATAGTGATACTTGTTTTATCATTCTCCTCCTCCGTTAATATACACATGTAGATAGTGATACTTGTTTTATCATTCTCCTCCTCCGTTAATATACACATGTAGATAGTGATACTTGTTTTATCATTCTCCTCCTCCGTTAATATACACATGTAGATAGTGATACTTGTTTTATCATTCTCCTCCTCCGTTAATATACACATGTAGATAGTGATACTTGTTTTATCATTCTCCTCCTCCGTTAATATACACATGTAGATAGTGATACTTGTTGTATCATTCTCCTCCTCCGTTAATATACACATGTAGATAGTGATACTTGTTTTATCATTCTCCTCCTCCGTTAATATACACATGTAGATAGTGATACTTGTTGTATCATTCTCCTCCTCCGTTAATATACACATGTAGATAGTGATACTTGTTTTATCATTCTCCTCCTCCGTTAATATACACATGTAGATAGTGATACTTGTATCATTCTCCTCCTCCGTTAATATACACATGTAGATAGTGATACTTGTTGTATCATTCTCCTCCTCCGTTAATATACACATGTAGATAGTGATACTTGTTTTATCATTCTCCTCCTCCGTTAATATACACATGTAGATAGTGATACTTGTTTTATCATTCTCCTCCTCCGTTAATATACACATGTAGATAGTGATACTTGTTTTATCATTCTCCTCCTCCGTTAATATACACATGTAGATAGTGATACTTGTTTTATCATTCTCCTCCTCCGTTAATATACACATGTAGATAGTGATACTTGTTTTATCATTCTCCTCCTCCGTTAATATACACATGTAGATAGTGATACTTGTATCATTCTCCTCCTCCGTTAATATACACATGTAGATAGTGATACTTGTTTTATCATTCTCCTCCTCCGTTAATATACACATGTAGATAGTGATACTTGTATAATTCTCCTCCTCCGTTAATATACACATGTAGATAGTGATACTTGTTTTATCATTCTCCTCCTCCGTTAATATACACATGTAGATAGTGATACTTGTTGTATCATTCTCCTCCTCCGTTAATATACACATGTAGATAGTGATACTTGTTGTATCATTCTCCTCCTCCGTTAATATACACATGTAGATAGTGATACTTGTTGTATCATTCTCCTCCTCCGTTAATATACACATGTAGATAGTGATACTTGTTTTATCATTCTCCTCCTCCGTTAATATACACATGTAGAACCCCCCTACGTCGACATTTATTAAACTCCTCTATCATCATTTTATGAAACCAGGCAGTACCTAATCATACGTTCACCCAAATCGGTGAACTTCCAAGCGGTATTCATCCGCTGCTTTACCATCATAACTACATAGTTAACTTGATATATTTCCCCTCTATTACAAATTTACCCCTCTTTTCAATTTTCAGAAATTGTAGTGAGATATCACCCTATAAGGCGATCTTCTTCATAAGGGAGAAAAGATTATTTTAAGGTTTCTAGAAAACGAGGTATCATATTTTGTCATGCATGTGACATTGCACTTTGATCATTGAGATAATATAGCCGACTATACTAGCTGAATATTTTATTTATTGACCTCAGAGTTCTTAAACAGATAAGTATCGGTGAGAAATGTGATTTATTATACCTCAATATTGGTCTGGCATGGTCTTTTGGGTGCATTTTATTCTGTTTTTCTCAAAAACATGTATTAGTTAGTGGCAATCCTTGTACATGCTGTTATGTAACAAATGTTGTATCGCACAATAACTCAATTAAAAAAAAAACTTTTACACACACAGACTCCCTATTAAGCATAATATGAGCCAAAATTGTACAAAAATAAAATAAATTAATCCTTCCCATACAATGAAAAAAATAAACCCCTCATGTCTCTGTCACTTCAGTGCCTACAACCTGCCAATCTGAAATCCTTATAAAGGATCAATGAGTCCCAGAAATTATTGCAGCAATATTTTTATGAAGTGTCAGCCTCTTACCAAGAAGACAAAAGCACTTACTTGCAATCTAGCTGACCAGCAGGGAGACAGCTCACAAGGCATGAAAGGACACATACTCCTTACAGAGACCCGTGGAAAAAAGAAAGAACAGAGTAAACCTACTCTGGCTTTCTATACCATGGGCAGCAAATATGTTAGGAAAACGCAGCAAAGCCCACCTCATAAGTGCCTAACTGCATTAAAGCCACCACTACCCTACTGAAGAGATTAACGTGGATTACGGCTAGACCCAAAAATTCTTGCTAGTAGCGAAAGAAATCCAATTTTCTTCAGACACCAGAACTTCACTTCCTCCATCGACAAAGGCAAAGAGAATTACTGGGGATTGTGGGTGGGGGAGTGACACTTGACAGCTTTGATGTGGTACTCCTTGCCTCCTCCTGCTGGCTAGGAGTGATATTCCCACTAGTAATTGATGACGTTGTGGACTCTCCATATCTTAGGAAAGAAATAAAAACTCTACTGATCCTGAGTTGATTGTTCAAAACAGCCAATAGGATAAAAGCTACTGAAATCCTATTGGCTGATTTGAACAGCCAATAGGATTTCAGAAGCTCTCATCCTATTGGCTAATTTGAATTTGAAGAATCAAATCAGCCAAAAGGAATTCAAGGTACGCCATTTTGAAACGGGTACCTTGCATTCAAATTCAGTGTACGGCGGTGATTGTATGAAGAGATCGCTCTGCGCAGGATGTCATCACGGTCCAGGATGAAGATAGAAGATGTCCCCGAGGTGGATGAAGATGTCATCGCTTGGATGAAGATGAATGACCGGACTTCAGGAACCGTGAGTAGATTTTATGGGGTTAGTGTTAGAATTTTTTTAGATTAGGGCTTTAATGGGCAGTGTAAAAGAGCTGAATGCCCTTTTAAGGGCAACCCCCATACAAATGCCCCTTTAGGGGCAATTGGTATCTTAGGATTTTTTTAGACTAGTTTTTTTTATTTTAGGGGGTTGGTTGGGAGGGGGGTTTTACTGTTGGGGGGACTTTGTATTTTTTTCTAGGTAAAAGAGCTGTTTAACTTAGGGCAATGCCCTCCAAAAGCCCTTTTAAGGGCTATTGGTAGTTTATTGTAGGTTAGGGGGTGTTTTTATTTTGGGGGGCTTTTTGATTTTTATAATCAGGTGTAATTGTTTTTATGTTTGATAATTTCATTTATTATTTTTTTTTATTTTTTCTAAGCTTAGAGTTTTTTATTTTTTGTAATAATGGGGCATATTTATCAAGCTCTGTACCGCTGTTCCATAAGCTGTCCGCCTGCTCTGAGGCGGCGGACAGAAATCAAACCGATCGAATACGATCGGGTTGATTGACACCCCCTGCTAGCGGCTGATTGGCCGCGAATCTGCAGGGGGCGGCATTGCACCAGCAGTTCACAAGAACTGCTGGTGCAATGATAAATGCTGAGAGCGTATGCTGACGACATTTATCTATGTGCAGCGGACATGATCCGCAATATCGGATCATGTCCGCTCACACAATAATAAATAGGCCCCTTAGTGTTTATTATTTTTGTAATCTTAGATTTGTTTTATTTTTTCGTAGTGTTAGATTTTTTTAATCATGTAATGTAGGATTTTTAATTAGTAGTTTTTTTTTAATCTTATTAAAATAGTTATGTAAGGTTAATTTATAGTTTAAACTTAGTTTTTTTTTATTTCACAGGTAAGTTTTCATTTATTTATTTGAAGATAGTTATATTGTAATTGTAATTCAAAGTTAGGGGGTAGTTAGGTTTAGGGGATAATAGTTTAATTGAGTGTTTTGTGATGTGGGGGGCCGGCGGTTTAGGGGTTAATAGGCTTAGTTTATTAGTTACGATGTGGGAGGCAAGCGGTTTAGGGGTTAATAGGTTTAATTAGTGTCAGCGATGTCGGGGGGGCAGCAAATTAGGGGTTAATAGGTTTATTTAATAGTCGCAATGTGGGTGGGCGCTATAGAAAATCCCGCACTAAAACATCATTTTTAGAGTGCGGAATGGACCGCAAAACAGGTAATCTAGCCGCATAGTAACTCTCTCATTGCCATGGTAATGGTCTCACACACTTAGTGACTCTCCCAATGCTATGGTAACAGTCTCATACACTCAGTAACTCTCTTATTGCCATGGTAACAGTCTCACACACTCAGGTTGTTACCATAACAATGAGAGAGTAACTGAGTGTGTGAGACTGTTACCATGGCAATAAGAGAGTTACTGAGTGTGTGAGACTGTTACCATGGCAATAAGAGAGTAACTGAGTGTGTGAAACTGTTACCATGGCAAGAAGAGAGTTAGAGTGTGTGAGACTGTTACCATAGCAATGGGAGAGTCACTAACACACTTGGTAACTCTCCCATTGCTATGGTAACAGTCTCACACACTCAGTAACTCTCTCATTACTATGATAAGTCTCACACACTTAGTAACTCTCTCGTTGCTATGATAAGTCTCACATACTCAGTAACTCTCTCATTACTATGATAAGTCTCACACACTTAGTAACTCTCTCGTTGCTATGATAAGTCTCACATACTCAGTAACTCTCTCATTACTATGATAAGTCTCATACACTTAGTAACTCTCTCGTTGCTATGATAACAGTCTCACACACTCAGTAACTCTCTCATTACTATGATAACAGTCTCACACACTCAGTAACTCTCATTACTATGATAACAGTCTCACACACTCAGTAACTCTCTCATTACTATGATAACAGTCTCACACACTCAGTAACTCTCTCATTGCTATGATAACAGTCTCACACACTCAGTAACTCTCTCATTGCTATGATAACAGTCTCACACACTCAGTAACTCTCTCATTTCTATGATAATGTTTCTATAGGGTTTAGTAAAACTGAGGCTGTGGGTATTTTACATAAAATGGAAAATTCAAGAACAAGGGGTCATGAGCTCAAGCTAAAGGGTAGTAGATTCAGGAGTAATTTGAGGAAGATTCTTTACAGAAAGAGTGATTGATTTATTGAATAAACTTCCTCAAGAGGTAGTAGCGACAAACACTGTGGGGGACTTTAAAAATGCATGGGACATGCATAGGGCTATCCTACGAACTAGATAAGTTTATACTGTTAGGTAATATCGGGCAGACTTGCTGGGCCTATGGCTCTTATCTGCCGTCAATATCTATGTTTCTATAACGGTCTCACACACTCAGTAACTCTCTCATTGCTATGATAACAGTCTCACACACTCAGTAACTCTCTCATTGCTATGATAACAGTCTCACACACTTAGTAACTCTCTCTTTGCTATGATAACAGTCTCACACACTTAGTAACTCTCTCTTTGCTATGATAACAGTCTCACACACTCAGTAACTCTCTCATTGCTATGATAACAGTCTCACACACTCAGTAACTCTCTCATTGCTATGATAACAGTCTCACACACTTAGTAACTCTCTCATTGCTATGATAACAGTCTCACACACTTAGTAACTCTCTCTTTGCTATGATAACAGTCTCACACACTTAGTAACTCTCTCTTTGCTATGATAACAGTCTCACACACTTAGTAACTCTCTCTTTGCTATGATAACAGTCTCACACACTCAGTAACTCTCTCATTGCTATGATAACAGTCTCACACACTTAGTAACTCTCTCATTGCTATGATAACAGTCTCACACACTTAGTAACTCTCTCTTTGCTATGATAACAGTCTCACACACTCAGTAACTCTCTCATTGCTATGATAACAGTCTCACACACTTAGTAACTCTCTCTTTGCTATGATAACAGTCTCACACACTCAGTAACTCTCTCATTGCTATGATAACAGTCTCACACACTTAGTAACTCTCTCATTGCTATGATAACAGTCTCACACACTTAGTAACTCTCTCTTTGCTATGATAACAGTCTCACACACTTAGTAACTCTCTCATTGCTATGATAACAGTCTCACACACTTAGTAACTCTCTCTTTGCTATGATAACAGTCTCACACACTTAGTAACTCTCTCATTGCTATGATAACAGTCTCACACACTCAGTAACTCTCTCATTTCTATGATAACAGTCTCACACACTTAGTAACTCTCTCATTGCTATGATAACAGTCTCACACACTTAGTAACTCTCTCATTGCTATGATAAGTCTCACACACTTAGTAACTCTCTCTTTGCTATGATAACAGTCTCACACACTTAGTAACTCTCTCATTGCTATGATAACAGTCTCACACACTCAGTAACTCTCTCATTTCTATGATAACAGTCTCACACACTTAGTAACTCTCCCATTGCTATGGTAACAGTCTCACACACTCAGTAACTCTCTCTTTGCTATGATAACAGTCTCACACACTTAGTAACTCTCTCATTGCTATGATAACAGTCTCACACACTCAGTAACTCTCTCATTTCTATGATAACAGTCTCACACACTTAGTAACTCTCCCATTGCTATGGTAACAGTCTCACACTGGCATAGTGATGGTGCCAGCTCTATAATCAGAACATGTGGCCCAGGCAGCATTTATCATAGGACTGGCACATAGGGAGGGCATATTTTAGTTTGTATTGACACACCCAGAGACTGTCTATTCCTCCTGTCTTCATGCCAGCTTGTCTCTCACCTTTGTTTCATTCCCACTTTTATGTCTTTCCAGCTGCAGGACAGTCTCTTTTTGGTTGTACATCATGTTTTGTGCATTCTCATATTCTTCTCGCAGCTGTCTGGTCTGAGATTCCAGCTCTCTCTTCTTCTCCAGCAGAAGAGAATTCTGGGGGCAGAAATAAGCAGCCTCACAAATACAGGCGAAAAACTGACACCAAAAGATATCAACATACAAAGTGTTGCCTTTTATAATATATGCACTCTCTGGTGTGTTCTAACTTGACTTGTGCAAAGCTGTCTCTCACCTTTCATGGCATGTGCTCTCGCTCGTCTCTGAACTCTCTCGCCTTACCCTGTAGTCTCCCACCTCTCTTGTATGTGCTCTCATCTGTGCCTGCACTCTCTCACCTCACCCTGTAGTCTCTCATCTGTGTCTACACTCTTTCACCTCACCCTGTAGTCTCTCACCTCTCTTCTATGTGCTCTCATCTGTGCCTGCACTCTCTCACCTCACCCTGTAGTCTCTCATCTGTGTCTGAACTCTCTCACCTCACCCTGTAGTCTCTCACCTCTCTTCTATGTGCTCTCACCTGTCTCTGCACTCTCTCACCTCACCCTGCAGTCTCTCACCTGTCTTGTATGTGCTCTCATCTGTCTTGTATGTGCTCTCACCAGTCTCTGTGCCCTCTCATCTGTCTCTGCGCCCTCTCACCTATCTCTGCGCCCTCTCACCTGTCTCTGCGCCCTCTCACCTCTCTCTGCGCCCGCTCACCTCACCCTGCAGTCTCTCACCTGTCTCTGCAATCTCTCATCTCACCCTGTAGTCTCTCATCTGTCTTGTATGTGCTTTCATCTGTCTCTCTATTCTCTCTCACCTCACCCTGTAGTTACTTGCCTTTCTCTGCACTCTATCACCTCTCTAGGCATGTGCTCTCATCTGTCTCTGCACTCTCTCACCTCACCCTGTAGTCTCTCACCTGTCTCTGCGCCCTCTCACCTGTCTCTGCAATCTCTCATCTCACCCTGTAGTCTCTCACCTGTCTCTGCGCCCTCTCGCCTGTCTCTGTGCCCTCTCACCTGTCTCTGCAATCTCTCATCTCACCCTGTAGTCTCTCACCTGTCTCTGCGCCCTCTCACCTGTCTCTGCACTCTCTCATCTCACCCTGTAGTCTCTCACCTGTCTCTGCGCCCTCTCGCCTGTCTCTGCGCCCTCTCGCCTGTCTCTGCGCCCTCTCGCCTGTCTCTGCGCCCTCTCGCCTGTCTCTGCGCCCTCTCGCCTGTCTCTGCGCCCTCTCGCCTGTCTCTGCGCCCTCTCGCCTGTCTCTGTGCCCTCTCGCCTGTCTCTGCGCCCTCTCGCCTGTCTCTGCGCCCTCTCGCCTGTCTCTGCGCCCTCTCGCCTGTCTCTGCGCCCTCTCGCCTGTCTCTGCGCCCTCTCGCCTGTCTCTGCAATCTCTCATCTCATCTCACCCTGTAGTCTCTCGCCTGTCTCTGCGCCCTCTCGCCTGTCTCTGTGCCCTCTCACCTGTCTCTGCAATCTCTCATCTCACCCTGTAGTCTCTCACCTGTCTCTGCGCCCTCTCACCTGTCTCTGCACTCTCTCATCTCACCCTGTAGTCTCTCACCTGTCTCTGCGCCCTCTCGCATGTCTCTGCGCCCTCTCGCATGTCTCTGCGCCCTCTCACCTGTCTCTGCGCCCTCTCACCTGTCTCTGCGCCCTCTCACCTGTCTCTGCGCCCTCTCACCTGTCTCTGCACTCTCTCATCTCACCCTGTAGTCTCTCACCTGTCTCTGCGCCCTCTCACCTGTCTCTGCGCCCTCTCGCATGTCTCTGCGCCCTCTCGCATGTCTCTGCGCCCTCTCGCATGTCTCTGCGCCCTCTCACCTGTCTCTGCGCCCTCTCGCATGTCTCTGCGCCCTCTCACCTGTCTCTGCGCCCTCTCACCTGTCTCTGCGCCCTCTCACCTGTCTCTGCACTCACCTCACTCTGAAGACTCTGCAGACAGGGAGCAAACTGTCCTCGGTTCAGTATCAGCTCACGATTCTCTTCTTTCAGCGACTCCATCTCTGCTGTCAGTGACTGTTCTAAACGAGAGGCCTGGGAGGGAGAAAACAAGGATCAGGCGGCAAATGACAGTAAGTTATGATAAGAGGGACAGAGAGGAGACAGTTGTCCTCTGTTCTCATTATATGAAGTGACATCTGCTTAGCTAGTAGGGTAACCCATGGGGCTCATCCTGTTTCAGTTCCTAGAATTAAAAACATAAAGGGGCCCTAATGTAATCCTGTTTATAACCCGGTTGTGTAGCTTCTCATTGGATTAAATGTTAACCAATCAGTGACGAAGGGATATATGAGTGCTGACACTAATCCATGCCTTTATGTGATTGGTTAACCAACAAAAACAATCTCACTTTTTAACAGAAGATAAACAGCCTCATTATAAAAGATGAGATTACAAATTGTCACACTCCCTAGAGGGTCCCTTAGCAGTATTTAGGTACCGCGGGGAGGGGCTTGTTTAGAGAAGGACAGATACTGTATGAGACGTGCCAGGGGTCTTATTGGTTACTTCTTGCTGATCCCCTCTATGTGTGCACTTTTTACTAATTTGTCAACATACTGTTAGAGGGAGAGGAGAGAGAACACAACTTTCATGATTCGGAGTGTAGATCCCTTCTGGTATCAAATGTACCCCTGTCACTGCCTCCTGTGTATGCTCATGAGCACAAGTCACGTGCACACCTCTGTCACTGCCTCCTGTGTATGCTCAGGGGCACGTCACGTGCACACCCCTGTCACTGCCACCTGTGTACGCTCAGGGGCACAAGTCACGTGCACACCTCTGTCACTGCCTCCTGTGTACGCTCAGGGGCACAAGTCACGTGCACACCTCTGTCACTGCCTCCTGTGTACGCTCAGGAGCACAAGTCATGTGCACACCCCTGTCACTGCCTCCTGTGTACGCTCAGGAGCACAAGTCACGTGCACACCCTTGTGACTGCCTCCTGTGTACGCTCAGGAGCACAAGTCACGTGCACACCCTTGTGACTGCCTCCTGTGTATGCTCAGGAGCACAAGTCACGTGCACACCTCTGTCACTGCCTCCTGTGTACGCTCAGGAGCACAAGTCACGTGCACACCCTTGTCACTGCCTCCTGTGTACGCTCAGGAGCACAAGTCACGTGCACACCTCTGTTACTGCCTCCTGTGTACGCTCAGGGGCACAAGTCACGTGCACACCTCTGTCACTGCCTCCTGTGTACGCTCAGGAGCACAAGTCACATGCACACCCCTGTCACTGCCTCCTGTGTACGCTCAGGAGCACAAGTCACGTGCACACCCCTGTCACTGCCTTCTGTGTATGCTCAGGGGCACAAGTCACGTGCACAGCTCTGTCACTGCCTCCTGTGTACGCTCAGGGGCACAAGTCACGTGCACACCTCTGTCACTGCCTCCTGTATACGCTCAGGGGCACAAGTCACGTGCACACCTCTGTCACTGCCTCCTGTGTACTCTCAGGGGCACAAGTCACGTGCACACCTCTGTCACTGCCTCCTGTGCAAGCTCATGAGCACAAGTCACATGCACACCCCTGTCACTGCCTCCTGTGTATGCTTAGGGGCACAAGTCACCTGCACACCTCTGTCACTGCCTTCTGTGTATGCTCAGGGGCACAAGTCACGTGCACAGCTCTGTCACTGCCTCCTGTGTACGCTCAGGGGCACAAGTCACGTGCACACCTCTGTCACTGCCTCCTGTATACGCTCAGGGGCACAAGTCACGTGCACACCTCTGTCACTGCCTCCTGTGTACGCTCAGGGGCACAAGTCACGTGCACACCTCTGTCACTGCCTCCTGTGCAAGCTCATGAGCACAAGTCACGTGCACACCGCTGTCAATGCCTCCTGTGTATGCTTAGGGGCACAAGTCACCTGCACACCTCTGTCACTGCCTCCTGTGTACGCTCAGGAGCACAAGTCACGTGCACACCTCTGTCACTGCCTCCTGTGTACGCTCAAGGGCACAAGTCACGTGCACACCTCTGTCACTGCCTCCTGTGTACGCTCAGGAGCACAAGTCACGTGCACACCTCTGTCACTACCTCCTGTGTACGCTCAGGAGCACAAGTCACGTGCACACCCCTTTCACTGTCTCTTGTGTACGCTCAGGAGCACAAGTCACGTGCACACCCCTGTCACTGCCTCCTGTTTACGCTCAGGAGCACAAGTCACGTGCACACCCCTGTCACTGCCTCCTGTGTACGCTCAGGAGCACAAGTCACGTGCACACCTCGGTCACTGCCTCCTGTGTACGCTCAGGAGAACAAATCACATGCACACACACATAATGACCATGTGTAACCTGCTACATATCTGTACCTAATTGTCTGGCACAGGCGTCATACGCACAGAGGTGGAACAGGCGTCATATGCACAGATGTGGCACAGGCGTCATACGCACAGATGTGGAACAGGCGTCATACGCACAGATGTGACACAGGCATCATATACACAGATGTGGCACAGGCGTCATATACACAGATGTGGCACAGACGCCATATACACAGATGTGGCACAGGCGTCATATACACAGATGTGGCACAGGCGTCATATACACAGATGTGGCACAGGCGTCATATACACAGATGTGGCACAGGCGTCATATACACAGATGTGGCACAGGCGCCATACACTCAGATGTGCCACAGACGTCATACACACAGATGTGCCACAGATGCCATACACACAGATGTGGCACAGACGTCATACACACAGATGTGGCACAGACGTCATACACACAGATGTGGCACAGGCGTCATATACACAGATGTGGCACAGGCGTCATATACACAGATGTGGCACAGGCGTCATATACACAGATGTGGCACAGGCGTCATACACACAGATGTGGCACAGGCGTCATACACACAGATGTGGCACAGGCGTCATACACACAGATGTGGCACAGGCGTCATACACACAGATGTGGCACAGGCGTCATACACACAGATGTGACACAGGCGTCATACACACAGATGTGGCACAGGCGTCATATACACAGATGTGACACAGGCGTCATATACACAGATGTGGCACAGGCGTCATACACACAGATGTGACACAGGCGTCATATACACAGATGTAGCACAGACGTCATACACACAGATGTGACACAGGCGTCATATACACAGATGTGGCACAGGCGTCATATACACAGATGTGGCACAGGCGTCATATACACAGATGTGACACAGGCGTCATACACACAGATGTGACACAGGCGTCATACACACAGATGTGACACAGGCGTCATACACACAGATGTGACACAGGCGTCATACACACAGATGTGGCACAGGCGTCATACACACAGATGTGGCACAGGCGTCATATACACAGATGTGGCACAGGCGTCATATACACAGATGTGACACAGGGGTCATATACACAGATGTGACACAGGGGTCATATACACAGATGTGGCACAGGGGTCATATACACAGATGTGGCACAGGCGTCATATACACGGATTTGGCACAGGCGTCATACACACAGATGTGGCACAGACAGTACCAGCCGGATGCCATTAGTAACATAATGACTCCCATATGATGCGGCTGAGACTGCACAGGGCTGGTAGCTGTCACATAACTGCACTGACATTGCTAATTAGACCCCTCTGTGAGCTCAGAGACCGCCGGCTGGATTATGGGATTACATATCTAATAGGATTTAATTAGCATTAGAGCAGAGAGACTGCAGACTCCTAACGTTTATCTCTAGCTCTATACATCCTCTCCCTGAGCTGTCTGTTCTGCCTCTCAGTATGTGCTGTCTTCTAACTCTCTCTCTATGTCTCATCTATTTTATATGATAGTCTCTTTTCCTTCAGTCTCTCATATGTTGCTTTAGCATTCTCTCATGGTTACCTTTACCTGCAGTCTCTGGTCGGTAGTTAATGTTACAGAAGTCTCTCTGTCTCTCTCTGCCTCCCCCCCCCTCTCTCTCTCTCTCTCTCAGTCTCTCTCTTTTTCTCTCTCTCTTGTAGTCTCTCTTTCTCTCTCGCAGTACCTCTCTATCTCTCTCTCTATCTCTTTCTTTCTCTCTCTCTCGTATAACAGTCTGTCAGTTGTGCTGTTGCAGTTACTGTTAGTTATTACATATAACAGTCTGTCAGTTGTACTCTTGCAGTTACTGTCAAGTTATTAAATATAACAGTCTGTCAGTTGTACTGTTGTAGTAACTGTCAGTTATTCGTAATAACTTAACAGTAACTGCAACAGTACAACTAACAGACTGTTATATGTAATAACTAACAGTAACTGCAACAGTACAACTGACAGACTGTTGTACATAATAACTGAGAGTAACTGCAACAGTACAACTGACAGACTGTTATATGTAATAACTGACAGTGACTACAACAGTACAACTGACAGACTGTTATATGTAATAACTTGACAGTAACTGCAACAGTACAACTGACAGACTATTATATGTAATAACTTGACAGTTACTGCAACAGTACAACTGACAGAATGTTATACGTAATACCTAACAGTTACTGCAACAGTACAACTGACAGACTGTTATACGTAATAACTAACAGTTACTGCAACAGTACAACTGCCAGACTGTTATACGTAATAACTTGACAGTAACTGCAACAGTACAACTGACAGACTATTATATGTAATAACTTGACAGTTACTGCAACAGTACAACTGACAGAATGTTATACGTAATACCTAACAGTTACTGCAACAGTACAACTGACAGAATGTTATACGTAATACCTAACAGTTACTGCAACAGTACAACTGACAGACTGTTATACGTAATAACTAACAGTTACTGCAACAGTACAACTGACAGACTGTTATACGTAATTACTGACAGTAACGGCAACAGTACAACTGACAGACTGTTATACGTAATTACTGACAGTAACTGCAAGAGTACAACTGACAGACTGTTATACGTAATAACTTAACAGTAACTGCAACAGTACAACTGACAGACTGATATACGTAATAACAGTCTGTCAGTTGTACTGTTGCAGTTACTGTCAATTATTACGTATAACAGTCTGTCAGTTGTACTGTTGCAGTAACTGTTAGTTATTACGTATAACAGTCTGTCAGTGGTACTGTTGCAGTTACTGTCAAGTTATTACATATAACAGTCTGTCAGTTGTACTGTTGCAGTAACTGTCAATTATTATGTATAACAGTCTGTCAGTGGTACTGTTGCAGTTACTGTCAAGTTATTACATATAACAGTCTGTCAGTTGTACTGTTACAGTTACTGTCAGTTATTACGTATAACAGTCTGTCAGTTGTACTGTTGCAGTAACTGTCAATTATTACGTTTATCAATCTGTCAGTTGTACTGATGCAGTTACTGTCAGTTATTACGTATAACAGTCTGTCAGTTGTACTGTTGAAGCAACTGTCAGTTATTACGTATAACAGTCTGTCAGTTGTACTGTTGCAGTAACTGTCAATTATTACGTTTATCAGTCTGTCAGTTGTACTGTTGAAGCAACTGTCAGTTATTACGTATAACAGTCCGTCAGTTGTACTGTTGCAGTTACTGTCAAGTTGTTACATATAACAGTCTGTCAGTTGTACTGTTGAAGTAACTGTCAGTTATTACGTATAACAGTCTGTCAGTTGTACTGTTGCCGTTACTGTCAGTTATTACGTATAACAGTCTGTCAGTAGTACTGTTGCAGTTACTGTCAGTTATTACGTATAACAGTCTGTCAGTTGTACTGTTGCGGTTACTCTCAGTTATTACATATAACAGTCTGTCAGTTGTACTGTTGCAGTTACTGTCAAGTTATTACATATAACAGTCTGTCAGTTGTACTATTGTAGTTACTGTCAGTTATTACGTATAACAGTCTGTCAGTTGTACTGTTGCAGTTACTCTCAGTTATTACATATAACAGTCTGTCAGTTGTACTATTGTAGTTACTGTCAGTTATTACGTATAACAGTCTGTCAGTTGTACTGTTGCAGTTACTGTCAAGTTATTACATATAACAGTCTGTCAGTTGTACTGTTGCAGTAACTGTCAGTTATTATTATAACAGTCTGTCAGTTGTACTGTTGCAGTAACTGTCAGTTATTATTATAACAGTCTGTCAGTTGTACTGTTGCAGTAACTGTCAATTATTACGTTTATCAGTCTGTCAGTTGTACTGTTGCAGTTACTGTCAAGTTATTACATATAACAGTCTGTCAGTTGTACTATTGTAGTAACTGTCAGTTATTACGTATAACATTCTGTCAGTTGTACTGTTGCAGTTACTCTTAAGTTATTGCTTATAACAGTCTGTCAGTTGTACTGTTGCAGTAACTGTCAGTTATTACGTATAACAGTCTGTCAGTTGCAGTGTTGCAGTTACTGTCAGTTATTACGTATAATGTACTGCTGCAGTAACCGTCAGTTATTGCATATAAGTCTGTCAGTTGTACTATGCAGTAACTGTCAGTTATTACGTATAACAGTCTGTCAGTTGCACTGTTGCAGTTACTGTCAGTTATTACGTATAATGTACTGCTGCAGTAACCGTCAGTTATTACGTATAAGTCTGTCAGTTGTACTATGCAGTAACTGTCAGTTATTGTGTATAACAGTCTGTCAGTTGTACTGTTGCAGTTACTGTCAGTTATTATGTATAACAGTCTGTCAGTTGTACTGTTGCAGTTACTGTCAGTTATTATGTATAACAGTCTGTCAGTTGTACTGTTACAGTTACTGTCAGTTATTACGTATAACAGTCTGTCAGTTGTACTGTTGCAGTTACTGTCAAGTTATTAAATATAACAGTCTGTCAGTTGTACTGTTGCAGTTACTGTCAGTTATTACGTATAACAGTCTGTCAGTTGTACTGTTGCAGTTACTGTCAGTTATTATGTATAAGTCTGTCAGTTGTACTGTGCAGTAACTGTCAGTTATTACGTATAAGTCTGTCAGTTGTAGTATGCAGTAACTGTCAGTTATTGTGTATAACAGTCTGTCAGTTGCACTTTTGAAATTACTGTTCAGCTGTCTCTCACCTGTGCTAGCTGCTCCAGCAGTCTCTGGTTCTGTTCTGATAACTCCTGCGCAGCAGTGGCTGTCTCTCGCCCACACTCTCTGTGCTCTGACAAGAGTAGCCTTATCTGTTGTCTGGCCTCATTGAGATCACTCTCAAGGTCAGCGATCTGCCCTCTGAATTCACTCTCGCGCACCTCCATCTTTAGCCTCAGATTGTGTCTTTCCTGCTCCATTATCTATAAGAGAGATGATTCCTCATGATTTAGCTTCTGAACACTACAGACTTGTTTGTCCTCTTTGTGTCACCCTTTGTGCATGTTCAATTCCCCCCTGTTTCAACTCTCCTTACTACCTCTCTTCAGCCTCCCGTCTCTCTCATGCCTGCTCCTTCTCCCACAACAAGTCTCTTGCTGTCTATTCAATCTTCAGTTCCACACAGAGATGTATTTATAGTTTTTCTTGCTACCTTAGACAATGCAAAATCTGTGGGACTAGGAAGCATCTTCATCGAGGGACCAGACCTGAGCAGCACCAACGTGGGACCAGGAAGCATCTCCATCAAGGGACCAGACCTGAGCAGCACCAACATGGGACCAGGAAGCATCTTCATCGAGGGACCAGACCTGAGCAGCAAGCACCAACATGGAACCAGGAAGCATCTCCATCAAGGGACCAGACCTGAGCAGCACTAATGGGGAACCTGGAAGCACCTTCATCGAGGGACCAGACCTGAGCAGCGGAGTTAGAGAAGATTTGGAGCAGGAGTGGGAGAGCAGTGTGGAAGAGCAGGAAGAGACTGGTGAGGAATTTCTTTTTTCTACTTATTTTTTGTCTTGTTGTCCTTTTTTTATTATTATTTTTTAAATTTAAAAAAATATATTAAATATAATGGAAAGTTTTTCTTTTACCCTAATTAGTATGGTAAAAGGTAGGTTAGTTTAGAGCCCACTCAGAGTGTACCGTGACATGTTGACAGGCTTTTAATATGATGGGGGAGAGGGGCCCTGACCAATGGTTTATTAAGGGGCACCAACATTTCTAGTGGTGGCAATGCTTCTTTAATCCTCTTGTTGTCTTCACTTCATGATGTACAACTTATTTGTTCAGTGTCCTTCTATCCTACGTTTCTCACAGCTCTCAAATGTTCAGATCATATCACATCTGTTCCTCTTGTCATCAAGCATTTTAATCACACTTCCTGTTCTTACAGTTACCTACACACATATGGTGTCCAGGTGTCTCACATTTCATCCCCACTCTCATGACTATCTCTCATCTCCCCCAGACTTTAATTTGCTTTCCCTGGATAGATCTCCAATGTCTCACCTCATGTGCCTCTCTCAACTCCTCCTCAAGGGCCTCTCTTGTCCTCTCCAGATAGTCATTTCTCTCCAGCAAAGCCTTCCCAAGTTCAGCTGCCAGTAGAAGGTCCTTCTCCTTTCTTTCCAGTGCCAGGTTCAGATCCTCATCAACCTGCTCCTCCTCATCTTCTCCCCGGTACGAGTGTCGCCGCTCCATTAAAAAGGGATAGAAATGCTCCTCCATACTTGGTGAGGCCAGACCCCCATTCCAACCCCGAGGGACACCCCCACGGGACTCTGCTTCTTTGGAGGTCATACAGGGTGTAAAATGGGATCTGAAGAAAAAATTAAAAAAATAAATTGGTGAGCGGAACCATATATGCAAGAATAACTATAATAATTGACTAGCAGGGGGGGGGGGGTAAGGGAAATATCTGAAATACCTGCTACAAAAGAGAGTCAAATGGTAGAGGTGATGAGTATCTATAGAAATTGTAAACAAAAAGGTTTATCACGAGTTGTGCGCTATATAGGGTAGTTAACGAATGCAACAAAAGTTGTGTTATTTCACCCTCTATAGCGCTGCCATTACGGGTTTTGAAAAAGCCGCCTTGTGCGTGCGATATGGTTGCGTTGAGCTCCATACCACACAAAATACAAGCGCTGCTTTGACTTGCTCGTGCACGCTTTCCCAATAGACATCAATGGGGAGAAGGTGTTAGAAAAAAACTAACATCTGCGATCACATAATGAAAACCTCCATAATGCAGCCCCATTGATGTCTATGGGGGAAAAAAAGTTACGTTTAAACTTAACACCCTAACATAAACCCCACGTCTAAACACCCCTAATCAACTGCTCCCGATATCGCCGCCACAGAAAGAAATATATTAACCCCTAATCTGCTGCTCCAGATATCGCCGCCACTATACTAAAGTTATTAACCCCTATTCCCCTGCACCCCAACATCGCTCACACTATAATGAATCTATTAACCTCTATTCCGCTGCTCGAGCCAACATCGCTGACGCTAAATAAAGTTATTAACCCCTTAACCTCTGGCCTCCCACATCACTACCACTAAATAAACCTATTAATCCCTAAACCGCCAGCCCTCTACATCGCAACAACCTAAATTAAACTATATTAACCTCTAACCTTAACCGTAACCCAAAACCTAACCGTAACCCAAAACCTAACCGTAACCCTAAACCTAACACCCCCTAACTTTAACATAATTAAAATAGAGCTAAATTATAGTTACAATTATTAACTAAATAATACCTATTTAAATCTAAATACAAACTTACCTATGAAATAAAACCTAAGCTAGCTACAATATAACTAATAGTTATATTGTAGCTATCTTTAGGTTTTTTTTTTATTTCACAGGTAAGTTTGTATTTAGTTTAACCAGGTAGACTAGTTAGTAAATAGTTATTAAGTATTTACTAACTACCTAGCTAAAATAAATACAAATTTACCTGTGAAATAAAACCTAACCTGCCTTACACTAAAAACTAACATTACAAAAATCAACAAACGAAATTAACCAAAACAATAAAATTATTCCTATTCTTATACCCTGTTTTAAAAATAAAAAACAAAAAAAACACCCCAAAATAAACTACCAAGGGCCCTTAAAAGGCATTGCCCTAAAGAAATCAGCTCTTTTGCTACAAAAGAAAAACAAACACCCCTAACAGTATACAAACCCACACCCCCCAAACCCACAAAATAAAAATAAAGTAAAACCTAATCTACCCATTGCACTGAAAAGGGCATTTGTATGAACTGGGCATTCAGCTCTTTTGCTGCCCATTAAAAAAAAATTAAAAAAAATGGCTATTCTAAAAAAAACAAAAAGCATTACACAAAATAACAAACAAATTATCCAAAATAATAAAAAATTATTCCTATTCTAATACCCCGTTTTTAAAAAAACACCCCAAAATAAAAGAACCCTAATCTATAATAAACTACCATAAGCCCTTAACAGGGCATTTTGTAGGGCATTGCCCTAAAGAAATCAGCTCTTTTTCTAAAAATAAAACCAAACACCCCCTAACATTACAAAACCCCACCCCCAAAATAAAAAAAGTAAATTTATGCTTACCTGATAAATTAATTTCTTTTACGATATGACGAACCCACGGATTTCATCCTTACTTGTGGGATTTATTCTCCTGCTAACAGGAAGTGGCAAAGAGCACCACAGCAGAGCTGTATATATAGCTCCTCCCTCCTCTCCACCCCCAGTCATTCAACCGAAGATTAGGAAGAGAAAGGAAAAGCTAAAGGTGCAAAGGTGAAATATAACCTAAATCTGTCTTAAAATAACAGGGTGGGCCGTGGACTCGTCGTATCGTAAAATAAATTAATTTATCAGTTAAGCATAAATTTACTTTTCTTTTTCAAAGATATGACGAGTCCACGGATTTCATCCTTACTTGTGGGATACCAATACCAAAGCTATAGGACACGGATGAAAGGGAGGGACAAGACAGGAACCTAAACGGAAGGCGCAACTGCTTGAAGAACCTTTCTCCCAAAAACAGCCTTAGAAGAAGCACAAAGCATAAAACGACAGCCCTGAACAATAAAATATTTGTCCATTTTAAATTTAAGCTGCCTCTCCGAGTGTCAAGCCCCAATTAAATATTGCCAATAGAACATAACAATATGTATAGAAAAAAATAGGCCTTTCAGTAATACCCTCAGTTTCATCTAGGTCTACTGCTTACCCCTTCCCTTGCAGGGAAACAAATGTCAGCCAATTCTGATATAACAAGTCTCCTCAGAAATAAAAGACTGAACATACCTCAATGTTGCTTAAAGCATGACACCGTTCTCCACACTGAAGATTTTCTTGCACTACCTTCAGAAACTCTGTGGGAACCAAAATGGATATTAGTAACGTCTGCTAAGATCATCAACCTCAGGGCAGAAAATCTTCTTCACTCCATTTCTCCCTGAGGAAAATGGTACTCGCCAGTACCATTTTAAAATAAAATCTAAAACTAACACCTCACTTTACCTCTTCGTATTACTAACACAGGCAAAGATAATGACTGGGGGTGGAGAGGAGGGAGGAGCTATATATACAGCTCTGCTGTAGTGCTCTTTGCCACTTCCTGTTAGCAGGAGGATAAATACCACAAGTAAGGATGAAATCTGTGGACTCGTCATATCTTTGTAAAAGAAAACCCTAATCTACCCATTGCCCTAAAAAGGGCATTTGTATGGACATTGCTCTTTAAAGGGCATTCAGCTCTTTTTCTTGCCCTTAAAAGGGCATTCAGCTCTTTTAAGAAATGCCCAAACCCTAATCTATAAAAAAACACCCCAAAAAACCTTAAAAAACCTAACACTAACCCCCTCTTTAGGTATTCACAGTTGCTGAAGTCCTGCTCGAACGATCTTCATCCCGGCGACTCCATCTTTATCCAGGCGGCTCCATCTTCATCCATCACGGGACCGGCATCTTCTTCATTCCTGCGGAGGCAGAGCGGTCGATGCGCGGAGGCTGAGGTTCAGGTGAAGGTCCAAGGCGGAGGTCCAGATGAAGGTCCATCGATCCGATGTGAAGATCATCTTCATGCGATCGTCTACCGCACACTGAGGATTCAAATGCAAGGTACCTCTTTTATACTGGGGGTACCATTACATTCCTATAGCTGAAAAAACATAATTTATGTAAGAACTTACCTGATAAATTCATTTCTTTCATATTAACAAGAGTCCATGAGCTAGTGACGTATGGGATATACATTCCTACCAGGAGGGGCAAAGTTTCCCAAACCTTAAAATGCCTATAAATACACCCCTCACCACACCCACAAATCAGTTTAACGAATAGCCAAGAAGTGGGGTGATAAGAAAAAAAGTGCGAAGCATATAAAATAAGGAATTGGAATAATTGTGCTTTATACAAAAAAATCATAACCACCACAAAAAAGGGTGGGCCTCATGGACTCTTGTTAATATGAAAGAAATGAATTTATCAGGTAAGTTCTTACATAAATTATGTTTTCTTTCATGTAATTAACAAGAGTCCATGAGCTAGTGACGTATGGGATAATGACTACCCAAGATGTGGATCTTTCCACACAAGAGTCACTAGAGAGGGAGGGATAAAATAAAGACAGCCAATTCCTGCTGAAAATAATCCACACCCAAAATAAAGTTTAACAAAAAACATAAGCAGAAGATTCAAACTGAAACCGCTGCCTGAAGAACTTTTCTACCAAAAACTGCTTCAGAAGAAGAAAATACATCAAAATGGTAGAATTTAGTAAAAGTATGCAAAGAGGACCAAGTTGCTGCTTTGCAGATCTGGTCAACCGAAGCTTCATTCCTAAACGCCCAGGAAGTAGATACTGACCTAGTAGAATGAGCTGTAATTCTTTGAGGCGGAATTTTACCCGACTCAACATAGGCAAGATGAATTAAAGATTTCAACCAAGATGCCAAAGAAATGGCAGAAGCTTTCTGGCCTTTCCTAGAACCGGAAAAGATAACAAATAGACTAGAAGTCTTACGGAAAGATTTCGTAGCTTCAACATAATATTTCAAAGCTCTAACAACATCCAAAGAATGCAATGATTTCTCCTTAGAATTCTTAGGATTAGGACATAATGAAGGAACCACAATTTCTCTACTAATGTTGTTGGAATTCACAACTTTAGGTAAAAATTCAAAAGAAGTTCGCAACACCGCCTTATCCTGATGAAAAAACAGAAAAGGAGACTCACACGAAAGAGCAGATAATTCAGAAACTCTTCTAGCAGAAGAGATGGCCAAAAGGAACAAAACTTTCCAAGAAAGTAATTTAATGTCCAATGAATGCATAGGTTCAAACGGAGGAGCTTGAAGAGCTCCCAGAACCAAATTCAAACTCCAAGGAGGAGAAATTGACTTAATGACAGGTTTTATACGAACCAAAGCTTGTACAAAACAATGAATATCAGGAAGAATAGCAATCTTTCTGTGAAAAAGAACAGAAAGAGCGGAGATTTGTCCTTTCAAAGAACTTGCGGACAAACCCTTATCTAAACCATCCTGAAGAAACTGTAAAATTCTCGGTATTCTAAAAGAATGCCAAGAAAAATGATGAGAAAGACACCAAGAAATATAAGTCTTCCAGACTCTATAATATATCTCTCGAGATACAGATTTACGAGCCTGTAACATAGTATTAATCACGGAGTCAGAGAAACCTCTATGACCAAGAATCAAGCGTTCAATCTCCATACCTTTAAATTTAAGGATTTCAGATCCGGATGGAAAAAAGGACCTTGTGACAGAAGGTCTGGTCTTAACGGAAGAGTCCATGGCTGGCAAGATGCCATCCGGACAAGATCCGCATACCAAAACCTGTGAGGCCATGCCGGAGCTATTAGCAGAACAAACGAGCATTCCCTCAGAATCTTGGAGATTACTCTTGGAAGAAGAACTAGAGGCGGAAAGATATAGGCAGGATGATACTTCCAAGGAAGTGATAATGCATCCACTGCCTCCGCCTGAGGATCCCGGGATCTGGACAGATACCTGGGAAGTTTCTTGTTTAGATGAGAGGCCATCAGATCTATCTCTGGAAGCCCCCACAATTGAACAATCTGAAGAAATACCTCTGGGTGAAGAGACCATTCGCCCGGATGCAACGTTTGGCGACTGAGATAATCCGCTTCCCAATTGTCTACACCTGGGATATGAACCGCAGAGATTAGACAGGAGCTGGATTCCGCCCAAACCAAAATTCGAGATACTTCTTTCATAGCCAGAGGACTGTGAGTCCCTCCTTGATGATTGATGTATGCCACAGTTGTGACATTGTCTGTCTGAAAACAAATGAACGATTCTCTCTTCAGAAGAGGCCAAAACTGAAGAGCTCTGAAAACTGCACGGAGTTCCAAGATATTGATCGGTAATCTCACCTCCTGAGATTCCCAAACTCCTTGTGCCGTCAGAGATCCCCACACAGCTCCCCAACCTGTGAGACTTGCATCTGTTGAAATTACAGTCCAGGTCGGAAGAACAAAAGAAGCCCCCTGAATTAAACGATGGTGATCTGTCCACCACGTTAGAGAGTGCCGAACAATCGGTTTTAAAGATATTAATTGATATATCTTCGTGTAATCCCTGCACCATTGGTTCAGCATACAGAGCTGAAGAGGTCGCATGTGAAAACGAGCAAAGGGGATCGCGTCCGATGCAGCAGTCATAAGACCTAGAATTTCCATGCATAAGGCTACCGAAGGGAATGATTGAGACTGAAGGTTTCGACAGGCTGTAATCAATTTTAGACGTCTCTTGTCTGTTAAAGACAAAGTCATGGACACTGAATCTATCTGGAAACCCAGAAAGGTTACCCTTGTTTGAGGAATCAAAGAACTTTTTGGTAAATTGATCCTCCAACCATGATCTTGAAGAAACAACACAAGTCGATTCGTATGAGACTCTGCTAAATGTAAAGACGGAGCAAGTACCAAGATATCGTCCAAATAAGGAAATACCACAATACCCTGTTCTCTGATTACAGACAGAAGGGCACCGAGAATCTTTGTGAAAATTCTTGGAGCTGTAGCAAGGCCAAACGGTAGAGCCACAAATTGGTAATGCTTGTCTAGAAAAGAGAATCTCAGGAACTGATAATGATCTGGATGAATTGGAATATGCAGATATGCATCCTGTAAATCTATTGTGGACATATAATTCCCTTGCTGAACAAAAGGCAATATAGTCCTTACAGTTACCATCTTGAACGTTGGTATCCTTACATAACGATTCAATAATTTTAGATCCAGAACTGGTCTGAAGGAATTCTCCTTCTTTGGTACAATGAAGAGATTTGAATAAAACCCCATCCCCTGTTCCGGAACTGGAACTGGCATAATTACTCCAGCCAACTCTAGATCTGAAACACAATTCAGAAATGCTTGAGCTTTCACTGGATTTACTGGGACATGGGAAAGAAAAAATCTCTTTGCAGGAGGTCTCATCTTGAAACCAATTCTGTACCCTTCTGAAACAATGTTCTGAATCCAAAGATTGTGAACAGAATTGATCCAAATTTCTTTGAAAAAACGTAACCTGCCCCCTACCAGCTGAACTGGAATGAGGGCCGTACCTTCATGTGAACTTAGAAGCAGGCTTTGCCTTTCTAGCAGGCTTGGATTTATTCCAGACTGGAGATGGTTTCCAAACTGAAACTGCTCCTGAGGACGAAGGATCAGGCTTTTGTTCTTTGTTGAAACGAAAGGAACGAAAACGATTGTTAGCCCTGTTTTTACCTTTAGACTTTTTATCCTGTGGTAAAAAAGTTCCTTTCCCACCAGTAACAGTTGAAATAATAGAATCCAACTGAGAACCAAATAATTTGTTTCCCTGGAAAGAAATGGAAAGTAGAGTTGATTTAGAAGCCATATCAGCATTCCAAGTCTTAAGCCATAAAGCTCTTCTGGCTAAGATAGCCAGAGACATAAATCTAACATCAACTCTAATAATATCAAAAATGGCATCACAGATGAAATTATTAGCATGCTGGAGAAGAATAATAATATCATGAGAATCACGATTTGTTACTTGTTGCGCTAGAGTTTCCAACCAAAAAGTTGAAGCTGCAGCAACATCAGCCAATGATATAGCAGGTCTAAGAAGATTACCTGAACATAGATAAGCTTTTCTTAGAAAAGATTCAATTTTTCTATCTAAAGGATCTTTAAACGAGGTACCATCTGACGTAGGAATGGTAGTACGTTTAGCAAGGGTAGAAATAGCCCCATCAACTTTAGGGATTTTGTCCCAAAATTCTAACCTGTCAGGCGGAACAGGATATAATTGCTTAAAACGTTTAGAAGGAGTAAATGAATTACCCAATTTATCCCATTCCTTAGCAATTACTGCAGAAATAGCATTAGGAACAGGAAAGACTTCTGGAATAACCGCAGGAGCTTTAAAAACCTTATCCAAACGTATAGAATTAGTATCAAGAGGACTAGAATCCTCTATTTCTAAAGCAATTAGTACTTCTTTAAGTAAAGAGCGAATAAATTCCATCTTAAATAAATATGAAGATTTATCAGCATCAATCTCTGAGACAGAATCCTCTGAACCAGAAGAGTCCAAAGAATCAGAATGATGGTGTTCATTTAAAAATTCATCTGTAGAGAGAGAAGATTTAAAAGACTTTTTACGTTTACTAGAAGGAGAAATAACAGACAAAGCCTTCTTTATGGATTCAGAAACAAAATCTCTTATGTTATCAGGAACATTCTGCACCTTAGATGTTGAGGGAACTGCAACAGGCAATGGTACATCACTAAAGGAAATATTATCTGCTTTAACAAGTTTGTCATGACAATTATTACAAACAACAGCTGGAGGAATAGCTACCAAAAGTTTACAGCAGATACACTTAGCTTTGGTAGATCCAGCAGGCAGTGGTTTTCCTGTAGTATCTTCTGGCTCAGATGCAACGTGAGACATCTTGCAATATGTAAGAGAAAAAACAACATATAAAGCAAAATAGATCAAATTCCTTATAAGACAGTTTCAGGAATGGGAAAAAAAAAATGCCAAACATCAAGCTTCTAGCAACCAGAAGCAAATGAAAAATGAGACTGAAATAATGTGGAGACAAAAGCGACGCCCATATTTTTTGGCGCCAAATAAGACGCCCACATTATTTGGCGCCTAAATGCTTTTGGCGCCAAAAATGACGCCACATCCGGAACGCCGACATTTTTGGCGCAAAATAACGTAAAAAATGACGCAACTTCCGGCGACACGTATGACGCCGGAAACGGAAAAGAATTTTTGCGCCAAAAAAGTCCGCGCCAAGAATGACACAATAAAATGAAGCATTTTCAGCCCCCGCGAGCCTAACAGCCCACAGGGAAAAAAGTCAAATTTTTGAGGTAAGAAAAAATATGATAATTTAAAGCATAATCCCAAATATGAAACTGACTGTCTGGAAATAAGGAAAGTTGAACATTCTGAGTCAAGGCAAATAAATGTTTGAATACATATATTTAGAACTTTATAAATAAAGTGCCCAACCATAGCTTAGAGTGTCACAGAAAATAAGACTTACTTACCCCAGGACACTCATCTACATGTTTGTAGAAAGCCAAACCAGTACTGAAACGAGAATCAGTAGAGGAAATGGTAAATATAAGAGTATATCGTCGATCTGAAAAGGGAGGTAAGAGATGAATCTCTACGACCGATAACAGAGAACCTTATGAAATAGACCCCGTAGAAGGAGATCACTGCATTCAATAGGCAATACTCTCCTCACATCCCTCTGACATTCACTGCACGCTGAGAGGAAAACCGGGCTCCAACTTGCTGCGGAGCGCATATCAACGTAGAATCTAGCACAAACTTACTTCACCACCTCCCTTGGAGGCAAAGTTTGTAAAACTGATTTGTGGGTGTGGTGAGGGGTGTATTTATAGGCATTTTAAGGTTTGGGAAACTTTGCCCCTCCTGGTAGGAATGTATATCCCATACGTCACTAGCTCATGGACTCTTGTTAATTACATGAAAGAAATTAAAATCAGCCAATAGGAATTAGAGCTGCTAAAATCCTATTGGCTGTTCAAATCAGCCAATAGGATGAGAGCTACTGAAACTCTATTGGCTGATTTGAATATCCAATAGAATTTCAGTTAATTTGTAGTTAGTTTCATTTTAGTCTAATAGTTATGTTAGTTTAATTATATTATAGTTTAAATTTAGTTTTTTTTTAATTTTACAGGTAGGTTTTTATTTATTTTAAGATAGGGATCTTGTAATTTTAATTTAAAGTTAGGGGATGTTAGGTTTAGGGGTTAATAGTTTAATTTAGTTTTTGGCGATGTGGGGGGCTGGCAGTTTAGGGGTTAATAGGTTTATTTAGTGGCAGTGATGTGGGAGGCCAGAGGTTTAATAACTTTAGTATAGTGTGGGCGATGTCGGGCAGCGGCGGAATAGGGGTTAATACATTTTATTAGTGGCGGCGGTGTCGGGAGCGGCAGATTAGGAGTTAATATCTTTATTATAGTGTTTGCGATGTGGGAGAGCCTCGGTTTAGGGGTTAATAGGTAGTTTAAGGGTGTTAGTGTACTTTGTAACACTTTAGTTATGAGTTTTATGTAACAGTTTGGTTGCGTAAAACTCATAACTACTGCTCTCAGATGGCGGTATGGATCGTGTCGTTATAGGGTGTAACACAAGCTTTTTAGCCTCACCGCACAACTTGTAATGGCAGCGCTATGGAAATCCCATTAAAAAAAGTACATTTTTTCGAGTGCTGGACTGACGTTGCGTTACAGGCTAAAAGGCTTGCGGCTATACTGACAAGACTTCTAATGGCTGCGTTGCTGTTTTAACGCTGAAATGGCCATTTTTTCAGCGTTAAAAAAATGAATGCAAACTCGTAATCTAGGTGAAAGGTAATTACATAACGCAGTTATAACTGAATCCACTTCTGCGCAAGCAACTAAAACGATACTTCACGTGTCTACAACAGGTTTTATCAGTGTGCACTTTAGAAAACACAATAATAGATTTCTCTATACAACAGAAACATTTAATAATGTTTACTGGGGTTTCAGGTTATCCTAATTTACAGTCAATAGGGATTTAGCTATGAACATCCCATTTCTAGACCGATAAGAGGCCTTTAAGGATTTGCTAACATTCCTCGTTTTCAGAAAGAACAGAAATGCAGCTTAAAATCCCAGTATTGAACCTGGGTCAGTTTGCATTGATGTCCCTTGGACAATCCTAAACATAGCACAATGGTTTAAGGGTTAAACTAAAATGATGTGTTTAGGAATAAATAAGTCTCTATTGACGATCGTTTGCAGACTCCTTTCTCCTAGACAATAAAACATATTTTTTTCTTTGAGCTTATGCTAAAAAGCACCCCAGCTCTACAGATTTACTATGGCCAAATGTATATGCACTAATATGAGATTCCTGGTTTTATTTATTTGTATGGTTCTGTCATTTTCACTAAATCAATAAAGTGGGATATTGTGTGTACAAAGTTATGTATGTTAAAGTATGCCCCATCCAACCCTACAAGTGCCAGTCTGTGTAACTATACCACATCTAACCCTACAAGTGCCAGTCTGTGTAACTATACCACATCTAACCCTACAGGTGCCAGTCTCTGTAACTATACCACATCTAACCCTACAGGTGCCAGTCTGTGTTACTGTACCACATCCAAAACTACAGGTGCCAGTCTGTGTAACTATACCACATCTAACCCTACAGGTGCCAGTCTCTGTAACTATACCACATCTAACCCTACAGGTGCCAGTCTGTGTTACTGTACCACATCCAAAACTACAGGTGCCAGTCTGTGTAACTATACCACATCTAACCCTACAGGTGCCAGTCTCTGTAACTATACCACATCTAACCCTACAGGTGCCAGTCTCTGTAACTATACCACATCTAACCCTACAGGTGCCAGTCTGTGTTACTGTACCACATCCAAAACTACAGGTGCCAGTCTGTGTAACTATACCACATCTAACCCTACAGGTGCCAGTCTGTGTTACTGTACCACATCCAAAACTACAGGTGCCAGTCTGTGTAACTATACCACATCTAACCCTACAGGTGCCAGTCTCTGTAACTATACCACATCTAACCCTACAGGTGCCAGTCTCTGTAACTATACCACATCTAACCCTACAGGTGCCAGTCTGTGTTACTGTACCACATCCAAAACTACAGGTGCCAGTCTGTGTAACTATACCACATCTAACCCTACAGGTGCCAGTCTGTGTTACTGTACCACATCCAAAACTACAGGTGCCAGTCTGTGTAACTATACCACATCTAACCCTACAGGTGCCAGTCTGTGTAACTATACCACATCTAACCCTACAGGTGCCAGTCTCTGTAACTATACCACATCTAACCCTACAGGTGCCAGTCTGTGTTACTGTTCTACATCCAAAACTACAGGTGCCAGTCTGTGTAACTATACCACATCTAACCCTACAGGTGCCAGTCTGTGTTACTGTACCACATCCAAAACTACAGGTGACAGTCTGTGTAACTATACCACATCTAACCCTACAGGTGCCAGTCTGTGTTACTATACCACATCTAACCCTACAGGTGCCAGTCTGTGTTACTGTACCACATCCAAAACTACAGGTGCCAGTCTGTGTAACTATACCACATCCAACCCTACAGGTGCCAGGCTATGTTACTATACCACATCCAAAACTACAGGTGCCAGCCTGTGTAACTATACCACATCCAAAACTACAGGTGCCAGGCTATGTTACTATACCACATCCAACCCTACAGGTGCCAGTCTGTGTAACTATACCACATCTAACCCTACAGGTGCTATTCTGTGTAGCTGTACCACATCCAACCCTACAGGTGCCAGTCTGTGTAACTATACCACATCCTACCCTACAGGTGCCAGTCTGTGTAACTATAACACATCCAAACCTACAGGTGCCAGTCTGTGTAACTATATCACATCCAACCCTACATGTGCCAGTCTGTGTAACTTTACCACATCCAGCCCTACAGGTGCCAGTCTGTGTAACTATACATCAACCAACCCTACAGGTGCTATTCTGTGTAACTGTACCACATCCATCCCTACAGGTGCTAGTTTGTGTAACTATACTACATCCAACCCTACAGGTGCCAGTCTGTGTAACTATATCACATCCAACCCTACGAGTGCCAGTATATGTAACTATACCACATCCAACCCTACAGGTGCCAGTCTGTGTAACTATATCACATCCAAACCTACAGGTGCCAGTCTGTGTAACTATACCACATCCAACCCTACATGTGCCAGTCTGTGTAACTATACCACATCCAAACCTACAGGTGCCAGTCTGTGTAACTATACAACATTCTACCCTATAGGTGCCAGTCTGTGTAACTATATCACATCCAACCCTACATGTCCCAGTCTGTGTAACTATACCACATCCAACCCTACAGGTGACAGTATGTGTAACTTTACCACAACCAACCCTACAGGTGCCAGTCTGTGTAACTATACCACATCCAACCCTACAGGTGCCGTCTGTGTAACTATACAACATCCAACCCTATAGGTGCCAGTCTGTGTAACTATACCACATCGAACCCTACAAGTGCCAGTTTGTAACTATACCACATCGAACCCTACAGGTGCCAGTTTGTAACTATACTACATCCAACCATACAGGTGCCAGTCTGTGTTAAAATACCACATCCAACACTACATGTGCAAGTCTGTGTAACTATACCACATACAACTCTACAGGTTCCAGTCTGTGTAACTATACCACATCCAACCCTACAGGTGCCAGTATATGGAACTATACCACAACCAAACCTACATGTACAAGCATGTGTAACTATACAACATTCAACCCTACAGGTGCCAGTCTGTGTAACTATACAACAACCAACCCTATAGGTGCCAGTCTGTGTAACTATTACCACATCAACCCTACATGTGCCAGTCTGTGTACCTACACCACATCCAACCCTACATGTGCCAGTCTGTGTAACTATACCACATACATCCCTATAGGTGCCAGTATATGTAACTATACCACATCATCCCTATTGGTGCCAGTCTGTGTAACTAAACCACATCCAACCCTACATGTGCCAGTCTGTGTAACTACACCTCATCCAACCCTACATGTGCAAGACTGTGTAACTATACCACATCCAACCCTACATGTGCTAGTCTGTGTAACTATACCACATCCAACCCTACAGGTGCCAGTCTGTGTAACTATATCACATCCAACCCTACATGTGCCAGTCTGTGTAACTATACCACATCCAACCCTACAGGTGCCAGTATATGGAACTATACCACAACCAAACCTACATGTACAAGCATGTGTAACTATACAACATTCAACCCTACAGGTGCCAGTCTGTGTAACTATACAACAACCAACCCTATAGGTGCCAGTCTGTGTAACTATTACCACATCAACCCTACATGTGCCAGTCTGTGTACCTACACCACATCCAACCCTACATGTGCCAGTCTGTGTAACTATACCACATACATCCCTATAGGTGCCAGTATATGTAACTATACCACATCAACCCTATTGGTGCCAGTCTGTGTAACTAAACCACATCCAACCCTACATGTGCCAGTCTGTGTAACTACACCTCATCCAACCCTACATGTGCAAGACTGTGTAACTATACCACATCCAACCCTACATGTGCTAGTCTGTGTAACTATACCACATCCAACCCTACAGGTGCCAGTCTGTGTAACTATATCACATCCAACCCTACATGTGCCAGTCTGTGTAACTATACCACATCCAACCCTACACGTGCAAGTCTGTGTAACTATACCACATCCAACCCTACAGGTACCAGGCTATGTAACTATACCACATCCAACCCTATAGATGCCATTCTGTGTAACTATATCACATACAACCCTACATGTGCCAGTCTGTGTAACTATACCACATCCAACCCTGCAGGTGCAGGTATGTGTAACTATACCACATCCAAACCTACATGTGCCAGTCTGTGTAACTATACCACATCCAAACCTACAACTGCCAGTATGTGTAACTATACCACATCCATTTGTAAAGGTGCCAGTCTGTGTAACTACACAACATCCAACCATACAGGTGCCAGTATGTGTAACTATACCACATCCAAACCTACATGTGCCAGTCTGTGTAACTATACCACATCCAAACCTACATGTGCAAGTCTGCGTAACTATACCACATCAAACCCTACAGGTGCCAGTCTGTGTAACTATACCACATCCAACACTAAATGTGCCAGTCGATATAACTATATCAGATCCAACCCCACAGGTGCCAGGCTATGTAACTATACCACATCAAACCCTACATGTGCAAGTCTGTGTAACTATACCCACCCAACCCTATAGGTACCAGTCTGTGTAACTAAATCACATCTAACCCTACATGTGTCAGTCTGTGTAACTATACCAAATCAACCCTATAGGTGCCAGTCTGTGTAACTAAATCACATCTAACCCTACATGTGCCAGTCTGTGTAACAATACCACATCCAACCCTACAGGTGCCAGTCTGTGTAACAATACCACATCCAACACTATATGTGCAAGCATGTGTAACTATACAACATTCAACCCTACAGGTGCCAGTCTGTGTAACTATACCACATCCAACACTAAATTTGCCAGTCTATATAACTATATCACATCCAACCCTACAGGTGCCAGGCTATATAACTATACCACATCTGACCCAACAGGTGCCAGTCTGTGTAACTATACCACATCTATCCCTACATGTGCAAGTATGTGTAACTATATCACATCCAATCCTACATGTGCCAGTCTTTGTAACTCTACTACATCCAACCCTACAGGTGCCAGTCTTTATAACTATACAACATCCAACCCTACATGTGCCAGTCTGTGTAACTACACCACATCCAACCCTACAGGTGCCAGTCTTTGTAACTATACCACATCCAACCCTATAGGTGCCAATCTGTGTAACTATATCACATCCAGCCCTACATGTGCCAGTATATGTAACTTTGCCACATCCAACCATATAAGGGCCAGTCTGTGTAACTATACAACATCAACCAAATAGGTGCCAGTCTGTGTAACTAAACCACATCCAACCCTACATGTGTCAGTCTGTGTAACTACACCACATCCAACCCTACATGTGCAAGACTGTGTAACTATACCACATCCGACCCTACAGGTGCCAGGCTATATAACTATACCACATCTGACCCAACAGGTGCCAGTCTGTGTAACTACACCACATCCAACCCTACATGTGCCAGTCTGTGTAACTACACAGCATCCAACCTTACAGGTGCCAGTCTGTGTAACTATACCGCATCAACCCTATAGGTGCCAGTTTGTGTAACTATACCACATCCAACCCTATAGGTGCCAGTATGTGTAACTAAATCACATCTAACCCTACATGTGCCAGCCTGTGTAACTTTACCATATCAACCCTATAGGAGACAGTCTGTGTAACTACACCACATCCAACCCACCAGGTGCCAGTCTGTGTAACAATACCACATCCAACACTACATGTGCAAGCATGTGTAACTATACAACATTCAACCCTACAGGTGCCAGTCTGTGTAACTATACAACAACCAACCCTATAGGTGCCAGTCTGTGTAACTATACCACATCCAACCCTATAGGTGCCAGTATGTGTAACTAAATCACATCTAACCCTACATGTGCCAGCCTGTGTAACTATATCACATCCAACACTAAATTTGCCAGTCTATATAACTATATCACATCCAACCCTACAGGTGCCAGGCTATATAACTATACCACATCTGACCCAACAGGTGCCAGTCTGTGTAACTATACCACATCTATCCCTACATGTGCAAGTATGTGTAACTATATCACATCCAATCCTACATGTGCCAGTCTTTGTAACTCTACAACATCCAACCCTACAGGTGCCAGTCTTTGTAACTATACAACATCCAACCCTACATGTGCCAGTCTGTGTAACTACACCACATCCAACCCTATAGGTGCCAATCTGTGTAACTATATCACATCCAGCCCTACATGTGCCAGTATATGTAACTTTGCCACATCCAACCATACAAGGGCAAGTCTGTGTAACTATACAACATCAACCCTATAGGTGCCAGTCTGTGTAACTACACCACATCCAACCCAACATGTGCCAGTCTGTGTAACTATACCACATCCAACCATACAAGGGCCAGTCTGTGTAACTATACCACATTAACCCTATAGGTGCCAGTCTTTGTAACTACACCACATCCAACCCTACATGTGCCAGACTATGTAACTATACCACATCCAACCCTACATGTGCAAGTCTGTGTAACTATACCCCACCCAACCCTAAAGGTTCCAGTATATGAAACTATACCACATCTAAACCTATATATGCCAGTCTGTGTAACTAAATCTCATCTAACCATACATGTGCCAGTCTGTGTAACTATACCACATTAACCCTATAGGTGCCAGTCTGTGTAACTACACTACTTTCAACTCTACATATTCCAGTCTGTGTAACTATACCACATCCAACCCTAAAGGTGCCAGTATATGAAACTATACCACATCCAAACCTATAGGTGCCAGTCTGTGTAACTAAATCACATCTAACCCTAAATGTGCCAGTCTGTGTAACTATGCCACATCAACCCTATAGGTGCCAGTCTGTGTAACTATATCACATCTAACCCTACATGTGCCAGTCTGTGTAACTATACCACATCCAACCCTACAGGTACCAATCTGTGTAACTATACCATATCCAACCGTACAGGTGCCAGTCTTTGTAACTGTACCACATCCAACCCTATAGGTGCCAGTCTGTGTAACTATATCACATCCAACCCTACATGTGCCAGTCTGTGTAACTATACCACATCAACCCTATAGGTGCCAGTCTGTGTAACTACACCACATCAACCCTATAGGTGTCAGTCTGTGTAACTTCACCACATCCAACCCTACATGTGCCAGTCTGTGTAACTATACCACATCCAACCGTACATGTGCCAGTCTGTGTAGCTATACCACATCCAATCCCACATGTGCCAGGCTATGTAACTATACCACATCCAACCCTGCAGGTGCAAGTATGTGTAACTATACCACATCCAACCCTACAAGTGCCAGTCTGTGTAACTATACCACATCAACCCTAAAGGTGTCAGTCTGTGTAACTACCCCACATCCATTCGTACAGGTGACAGTCTGTGCAACTATACCACATTTAACCGTACATGTGCAAGTCTGTGTAACTATACCACATCCAACATACATGTGCCAGTCTGTGTAACTACACCACATCCAACCCTATAGGTGCCAATCTGTGTAACTATATCACATCCAGCCCTACATGTGCCAGTATATGTAACTTTGCCACATCCAACCATACAAGGGCAAGTCTGTGTAACTATACAACATCAACCCTATAGGTGCCAGTCTGTGTAACTACACCACATCCAACCCAACATGTGCCAGTCTGTGTAACTATACCACATCCAACCATACAAGGGCCAGTCTGTGTAACTATACTACATTAACCCTATAGGTGCCAGTCTTTGTAACTACACCACATCCAACCCTACATGTGCCAGACTATGTAACTATACCACATCCAACCCTACATGTGCAAGTCTGTGTAACTATACCCCACCCAACCCTAAAGGTTCCAGTATATGAAACTATACCACATCTAAACCTATATATGCCAGTCTGTGTAACTAAATCTCATCTAACCATACATGTGCCAGTCTGTGTAACTATACCACATTAACCCTATAGGTGCCAGTCTGTGTAACTACACTACTTTCAACTCTACATATTCCAGTCTGTGTAACTATACCACATCCAACCCTAAAGGTGCCAGTATATGAAACTATACCACATCCAAACCTATTGGTGCCAGTCTGTGTAACTAAATCACATCTAACCCTAAATGTGCCAGTCTGTGTAACTATGCCACATCAACCCTATAGGTGCCAGTCTGTGTAACTATATCACATCTAACCCTACATGTGCCAGTCTGTGTAACTATACCACATCCAACCCTACAGGTACCAATCTGTGTAACTATACCATATCCAACCGTACAGGTGCCAGTCTTTGTAACTGTACCACATCCAACCCTATAGGTGCCAGTCTGTGTAACTATATCACATCCAACCCTACATGTGCCAGTCTGTGTAACTATACCACATCAACCCTATAGGTGCCAGTCTGTGTAAGTACACCACATCAACCCTATAGGTGTCAGTCTGTGTAACTTCACCACATCCAACCCTACATGTGCCAGTCTGTGTAACTATACCACATCCAACCGTACATGTGCCAGTCTGTGTAGCTATACCACATCCAAACCTACATGTGCAAGTCTGTGTAACTATACCACATCCAACCCTACATGTGCAAGTCTGCGTAACTATACCACATCAAACCCTACAGGTGCCAGTCTGTGTAACTATACCACATCCAACACTAAATGTGCCAGTCGATATAACTATATCAGATCCAACCCCACAGGTGCCAGGCTATGTAACTATACCACATCCAACCCTACAGGTACCAATCTGTGTAACTATACCATATCCAACCGTACAGGTGCCAGTCTTTGTAACTGTACCACATCCAACCCTATAGGTGCCAGTCTGTGTAACTATATCACATCCAACCCTACATGTGCCAGTCTGTGTAACTATACCACATCAACCCTATAGGTGCCAGTCTGTGTAACTACACCACATCAACCCTATAGGTGTCAGTCTGTGTAACTTCACCACATCCAACCCTACATGTGCCAGTCTGTGTAACTATACCACATCCAACCGTACATGTGCCAGTCTGTGTAGCTATACCACATCCAATCCCACATGTGCCAGGCTATGTAACTATACCACATCCAACCCTGCAGGTGCAAGTATGTGTAACTATACCACATCCAACCCTACAAGTGCCAGTCTGTGTAACTATACCACATCAACCCTAAAGGTGTCAGTCTGTGTAACTACCCCACATCCATTCGTACAGGTGACAGTCTGTGCAACTATACCACATTTAACCGTACATGTGCAAGTCTGTGTAACTATACCACATCCAACATACATGTGCCAGTCTGTGTAACTACACCACATCCAACCCTATAGGTGCCAATCTGTGTAACTATATCACATCCAGCCCTACATGTGCCAGTATATGTAACTTTGCCACATCCAACCATACAAGGGCAAGTCTGTGTAACTATACAACATCAACCCTATAGGTGCCAGTCTGTGTAACTACACCACATCCAACCCAACATGTGCCAGTCTGTGTAACTATACCACATCCAACCATACAAGGGCCAGTCTGTGTAACTATACTACATTAACCCTATAGGTGCCAGTCTTTGTAACTACACCACATCCAACCCTACATGTGCCAGACTATGTAACTATACCACATCCAACCCTACATGTGCAAGTCTGTGTAACTATACCCCACCCAACCCTAAAGGTTCCAGTATATGAAACTATACCACATCTAAACCTATATATGCCAGTCTGTGTAACTAAATCTCATCTAACCATACATGTGCCAGTCTGTGTAACTATACCACATTAACCCTATAGGTGCCAGTCTGTGTAACTACACTACTTTCAACTCTACATATTCCAGTCTGTGTAACTATACCACATCCAACCCTAAAGGTGCCAGTATATGAAACTATACCACATCCAAACCTATTGGTGCCAGTCTGTGTAACTAAATCACATCTAACCCTAAATGTGCCAGTCTGTGTAACTATGCCACATCAACCCTATAGGTGCCAGTCTGTGTAACTATATCACATCTAACCCTACATGTGCCAGTCTGTGTAACTATACCACATCCAACCCTACAGGTACCAATCTGTGTAACTATACCATATCCAACCGTACAGGTGCCAGTCTTTGTAACTGTACCACATCCAACCCTATAGGTGCCAGTCTGTGTAACTATATCACATCCAACCCTACATGTGCCAGTCTGTGTAACTATACCACATCAACCCTATAGGTGCCAGTCTGTGTAACTACACCACATCAACCCTATAGGTGTCAGTCTGTGTAACTTCACCACATCCAACCCTACATGTGCCAGTCTGTGTAACTATACCACATCCAACCGTACATGTGCCAGTCTGTGTAGCTATACCACATCCAATCCCACATGTGCCAGGCTATGTAACTATACCACATCCAACCCTGCAGGTGCAAGTATGTGTAACTATACCACATCCAACCCTACAAGTGCCAGTCTGTGTAACTATACCACATCAACCCTAAAGGTGTCAGTCTGTGTAACTACCCCACATCCATTCGTACAGGTGACAGTCTGTGCAACTATACCACATTTAACCGTACATGTGCAAGTCTGTGTAACTATACCACATCCAACATACATGTGCCAGTCTGTGTAACTATACTACATCCAACCCTTTAAGTGCCAGCCTGTGTAACTATACCACATCAACCCTATAGGTGCCAGTATGTGTAACTACACCACATCAACCCTATAGGTGTCAGTCTGTGTAACTTCACCACATCCAACCCTACATGTGCCAGTCTGTGTAAATATACCACATCCAACCCTACATGTGCCAGTCTGTGTAGCTATACCACATCCAACCCTACATGTGCCAGTCTGTGTAACTATACCACATCCAACCCCACATGTGCCAGGCTATGTAACTATACCACATCCAACCCTGCAGGTGCAAGTATGTGTAACTATACCACATCAAACCCTACAGGTGCCAGTCTGTGTAACTATACCACATCCAACACTAAATGTGCCAGTCGATATAACTATATCAGATCCAACCCCACAGGTGCCAGGCTATGTAACTATACCACATCAAACCCTACATGTGCAAGTCTGTGTAACTATACCCACCCAACCCTACATGTGTCAGTCTGTGTAACTATACCAAATCAACCCTATAGGTGCCAGTCTGTGTAACTAAATCACATCTAACCCTACATGTGCCAGTCTGTGTAACAATACCACATCCAACCCTACAGGTGCCAGTCTGTGTAAAAATACCACATCCAACACTATATGTGCAAGCATGTGTAACTATACAACATTCAACCCTACAGGTGCCAGTCTGTGTAACTATACAACAACCAACCCTATAGGTGCCAGTCTCTGTAACTATTACCACATCAACCCTACATGTGTCAGTCTGTGTAACTACACCACATCCAACCCTACATGTGCAAGACTGTGTAACTATACCACATCCGACCCTACAGGTGCCAGTCTGTTTAACTACACCACATCCAACCCTACATGTGCCAGTCTGTGTAACTACACAGCATCCAACCTTACAGGTGCCAGTCTGTGTAACTATACCACATCAACCCTATAGGTGCCAGTTTGTGTAACTATACCACTTCCAACCCTATAGGGGCCAGTATGTGTAACTAAATCACATCTAACCCTACATGTGCCAGCCTGTGTAACTTTACCACATCAACCCTATAGGAGACAGTCTGTGTAACTACACCACATCCAACCCTACATGTGCAAGTCTGTGTAACAATACCACATCCAACCCTGCAGGTGCCAGTCTGTGTAACTATACAACAACCAACCCTATAGGTGCCAGTCTGTGTAACTATTACCACATCAACCCTATAGGTGCCAGTCTGTGTAACTAAATCACATCTAACCCTACATGTGCCAGTCTGTGTAACAATACCACATCCAACCCTACAGGTGCCAGTCTGTGTAACAATACCACATCCAACACTATATGTGCAAGCATGTGTAACTATACAACATTCAACCCTACAGGTGCCAGTCTGTGTAACTATACAACAACCAACCCTATAGGTGCCAGTCTCTGTAACTATTACCACATCAACCCTACATGTGCCAGTCTGTGTAACTACACCACATCCAACCCTACATGTGCCAGTCTGTGTAACTATACCACATACATCTCTACAGGTGCCAGTATATGTAACTATACCACATCAACCCAATAGGTGCCAGTCTGTGTAACTAAACCACATCCAACCCTACATGTGTCAGTCTGTGTAACTACACCACATCCAACCCTACATGTGCAAGACTGTGTAACTATACCACATCTGACCCAACAGGTGCCAGTCTGTTTAACTACACCACATCCAACCCTACATGTGCCAGTCTGTGTAACTACACAGCATCCAACCTTACAGGTGCCAGTCTGTGTAACTATACCACATCAACCCTATAGGTGCCAGTTTGTGTAACTATACCACTTCCAACCCTATAGGGGCCAGTATGTTTAACTAAATCACATCTAACCCTACATGTGCCAGCCTGTGTAACTTTACCACATCAACCCTATAGGAGACAGTCTGTGTAACTACACCACATCCAACCCTACATGTGCAAGTCTGTGTAACAATACCACATCCAACCCTGCAGGTGCCAGTCTGTGTAACTATACAACAACCAACCCTATAGGTGCCAGTCTGTGTAACTATTACCACATCAACCCTACATGTGCCAGTCTGTGTAACTATACCAAATCCAAACCTACAGGTGCCAGTATATGTAACTATACCACATCCAACCCTATAGGTGCCAGTCTGTGTAACTATACCACATCAAACCCTATAGGTCCCAGTATGTGTAACTAAATCACATTTAACCCTACATGTGCCAGCCTGTGTAACTTTACCACATCAACCCTATAGGAGACAGTCTGTGTAACTACACCACATCCAACCCTACATGTGCAAGCATGTCTAACTATACAACATTCAACCCTACATGTGCCAGTCTGTGTAACTATTACCACATCAACCCTACATGTGCCAGTCTTTGTAACTATACCAAATCCAAACCTACATGTGCAAGTCTGCGTAACTATGCCACATCCAACCCAACATGTGCAAGTCTGCGTAACTATACCACATCCAACCCTACAGGTGCCAGTCTGTGTAACTATACCACATCCAACACTAAATTTGCCAGTCTATATAACTATATCACATCCAACCCTACAGGTGCCAGGCTATATAACTATACCACATCTGACCCAACAGGTGCCAGTCTGTGTAACTATACCACATCTATCCCTACATGTGCAAGTATGTGTAACTATATCACATCCAATCCTACATGTGCCAGTCTTTGTAACTCTACTACATCCAACCCTACAGGTGCCAGTCTTTATAACTATACAACATCCAACCCTACATGTGCCAGTCTGTGTAACTACACCACATCCAACCCTACAGGTGCCAGTCTTTGTAACTATACCACATCCAACCCTATAGGTGCCAATCTGTGTAACTATATCACATCCAGCCCTACATGTGCCAGTATATGTAACTTTGCCACATCCAACCATATAAGGGCCAGTCTGTGTAACTATACAACATCAACCAAATAGGTGCCAGTCTGTGTAACTAAACCACATCCAACCCTACATGTGTCAGTCTGTGTAACTACACCACATCCAACCCTACATGTGCAAGACTGTGTAACTATACCACATCCGACCCTACAGGTGCCAGGCTATATAACTATACCACATCTGACCCAACAGGTGCCAGTCTGTGTAACTACACCACATCCAACCCTACATGTGCCAGTCTGTGTAACTACACAGCATCCAACCTTACAGGTGCCAGTCTGTGTAACTATACCACATCAACCCTATAGGTGCCAGTTTGTGTAACTATACCACATCCAACCCTATAGGTGCCAGTATGTGTAACTAAATCACATCTAACCCTACATGTGCCAGCCTGTGTAACTTTACCATATCAACCCTATAGGAGACAGTCTGTGTAACTACACCACATCCAACCCACCAGGTGCCAGTCTGTGTAACTACACCACATCCAACCCACCAGGTGCCAGTCTGTGTAACAATACCACATCCAACACTACATGTGCAAGCATGTGTAACTATACAACATTCAACCCTACAGGTGCCAGTCTGTGTAACTATACAACAACCAACCCTATAGGTGCCAGTCTGTGTAACTATACAACAACCAACCCTATAGGTGCCAGTCTGTGTAACTATACCACATCCAACCCTATAGGTGCCAGTATGTGTAACTAAATCACATCTAACCCTACATGTGCCAGCCTGTGTAACTATATCACATCCAACCATACAGGTGCCAGGCTATATAACTATACCACATCTGACCCAACAGGTGCCAGTCTGTGTAACTATACCACATCTATCCCTACATGTGCAAGTATGTGTAACTTTATCACAATCAATCCTACATGTGCCAGTCTTTGTAACTCTACAACATCCAACCCTACAGGTGCCAGTCTTTGTAACTATACAACATCCAACCCTACATGTGCCAGTCTGTGTAACTACACCACATCCAACCCTACAGGTGCCAGTATATGAAACTATACCACATCCAAACCTATAGGTGCCAGTCTGTGTAACTAAATCACATCTAACCCTAAATGTGCCAGTCTGTGTAACTATGCCACATCAACCCTATAGGTGCCAGTCTGTGTAACTATATCACATCTAACCCTACATGTGCCAGTCTGTGTAACTATACCACATCCAACCCTACAGGTACCAATCTGTGTAACTATACCATATCCAACCGTACAGGTGCCAGTCTTTGTAACTGTACCACATCCAACCCTACATGTGCCAGTCTGTGTAACTATACCACATCCAACCCCACATGTGCCAGGCTATGTAACTATACCACATCCAACCCTGCAGGTGCAAGTATGTGTAACTATACCACATCCAACCCTACAAGTGCCAGTCTGTGTAACTATACCACATCCACCCTAAAGGTGTCAGTCTGTGTAACTACCCCACATCCATTCGTACAGGTGACAGTCTGTGCAACTATACCACATTTAACCGTACATGTGCAAGTCTGTGTAACTATACCACATTCAACATACATGTGCCAGTCGGTGTAACTATACTACATCCAACCCTTTAAGTGCCAGCCTGTGTAACTATACCACATCAACCCTATAAGTGACAGTCTGTGTAACTACACAACATCCAACCCTACATATGCCAGTCTGTGTAACTACACCACATCAACCCTATAGGTGCCAGGCTGTGTAACTACACCACATACAACCCTACATGTGCCAGTCTGTGTAACTATACCACATCCAACCCTACAAGTGCCAGTCTGTGTAACTATACCACATCCAACCCTATAGGTGCCAGTCTGTGTAACTATACTACATCCAACCCTACATGTGCAAGTCTGTGTAACTATACCACATCCAACCCTACAGGTGCCAGGCTATATAATTATACCACACCTGACCCAACAGGTGCCAGTCTGTGTAACTATACCACTTCCAACCCTATATGTGCCAGTCTTTGTAACTATACAACATCCAACCCTATAGGTGCCAGTATATGTAACTATACCACATCCAACCCTACATGTGTCAGTCTGTGTAACTTCACCACATCCAACCCTACATGTGCCAGTCTGTGTAACTATACCACATCCAACCCTACATGTGCCAGTCTGTGTAACTATACCACATCCAACCCTACATGTGCCAGTCTGTGTAACTATACCACATCCAACCCTACATGTGCCAGGCTATGTAACTATACCACATCCAACCCTGCAGGTGCAAGTATGTGTAACTATACCACATCCAACCCTACAGGTGCCAGTCTGTGTAACAAAACCACATCCAACCCTACATGTGCCAGGCTATATAACTATACCACATCTAACCCTACATATGCAAGTATGTGTAAATATACCATATCCAACCCTACATGTGCCAGTCTTTGCAACTATACAACATCCAACCCTATAGGTGCCAGACTGTGTAACTATAACACAACCAACCCTACATGTGCCAGTCTGTGTAACTACACCACATCCAACTCTACATGTGCCAGTCTGTGTAACTACACCACATCCAACCCTACAGGTGCCAGTCTTTGTAACTGTACCACATCCAACCCTATAGGTGCCAGTATATGAAACTATACCACATCAACCCTAAAGGTGTCAGTCTGTGTAACTTCACAACATCCATTCGTACAGGTGACAGTCTGTGCAACTATACCACATTTAACCGTACATGTGCCAGTCTGTGTAACTACACCACATCCAACCCTACATGTGCCAGGCTATGTAACTATACCACATCCAACCCTAAAGGTGCCAGTATATGAAACTATACCACATCCAAACCTATAGGTGCCAGTCTGTGTAACTAAATCACATCTAACCCTAAATGTGCCAGTCTGTGTAACTATGCCACATCAACCCTATAGGTGCCAGTCTGTGTAACTATATCACATCTAACCCTACATGTGCCAGTCTGTGTAACTATACCACATCCAACCCTACAGGTACCAATCTGTGTAACTATACCATATCCAACCGTACAGGTGCCAGTCTTTGTAACTGTACCACATCCAACCCTATAGGTGCCAGTCTGTGTAACTATATCACATCCAACCCTACATGTGCCAGTCTGTGTAACTATACCACATCAACCCTATAGGTGCCAGTCTGTGTAACTACACCACATCAACCCTATAGGTTTCAGTCTGTGTAACTTCACCACATCCAACCCTACATGTGCCAGTCTGTGTAACTATACCACATCCAACCCTACATGTGCCAGTCTGTGTAGCTATACCACATCCAACCCTACATGTGCCAGTCTGTGTAACTATACCACATCCAACCCCACATGTGCCAGGCTATGTAACTATACCACATCCAACCCTGCAGGTGCAAGTATGTGTAACTATACCACATCCAACCCTACAAGTGCCAGTCTGTGTAACTATACCACATCCACCCTAAAGGTGTCAGTCTGTGTAACTACCCCACATCCATTCGTACAGGTGACAGTCTGTGCAACTATACCACATTTAACCGTACATGTGCAAGTCTGTGTAACTATACCACATCCAACATACATGTGCCAGTCTGTGTAACTATACTACATCCAACCCTTTAAGTGCCAGCCTGTGTAACTATACCACATCAACCCTATAAGTGACAGTCTGTGTAACTACACAACATCCAACCCTACATATGCCAGTCTGTGTAACTACACCACATCAACCCTATAGGTGCCAGGCTGTGTAACTACACCACATACAACCCTACATGTGCCAGTCTGTGTAACTATACCACATCCAACCCTACAAGTGCCAGTCTGTGTAACTATACCACATCCAACCCTATAGGTGCCAGTCTGTGTAACTATACTACATCCAACCCTACATGTGCAAGTCTGTGTAACTATACCACATCCAACCCTACAGGTGCCAGGCTATATAATTATACCACACCTGACCCAACAGGTGCCAGTCTGTGTAACTATACCACTTCCAACCCTATATGTGCCAGTCTTTGTAACTATACAACATCCAACCCTATAGGTGCCAGTATATGTAACTATACCACATCCAACCCTACATGTGTCAGTCTGTGTAACTTCACCACATCCAACCCTACATGTGCCAGTCTGTGTAACTATACCACATCCAACCCTACATGTGCCAGTCTGTGTAACTATACCACATCCAACCCTACATGTGCCAGTCTGTGTAACTATACCACATCCAACCCTACATGTGCCAGGCTATGTAACTATACCACATCCAACCCTGCAGGTGCAAGTATGTGTAACTATACCACATCCAACCCTACAGGTGCCAGTCTGTGTAACAAAACCACATCCAACCCTACATGTGCCAGGCTATATAACTATACCACATCTAACCCTACATATGCAAGTATGTGTAAATATACCATATCCAACCCTACATGTGCCAGTCTTTGCAACTATACAACATCCAACCCTATAGGTGCCAGACTGTGTAACTATAACACAACCAACCCTACATGTGCCAGTCTGTGTAACTACACCACATCCAACTCTTCATGTGCCAGTCTGTGTAACTACACCACATCCAACCCTACAGGTGCCAGTCTTTGTAACTGTACCACATCCAACCCTATAGGTGCCAGTATTTGAAACTATACCACATCAACCCTAAAGGTGTCAGTCTGTGTAACTTCACAACATCCATTCGTACAGGTGACAGTCTGTGCAACTATACCACATTTAACCGTACATGTGCCAGTCTGTGTAACTACACCACATCCAACCCTACATGTGCCAGGCTATGTAACTATACCACATCCAACCCTACATGTGCCAGTATATGAAACTATACCACATCCAACCCTATAGGTGCCAGTCTGTGTAACTAAATCACATCTACCCATATATGTGCCAGTCTGTGTAACTATACCAAATCAACCCTATAGGTGCCAGTCTGTGTAACTACACCACATCCAACCCTACATGTGCCAGGCTATGTAACTATACCACATCCAACCCTACATGTGCAAGTTTGTGTAACTACACCCCACCCAACCCTAAAGGTGCTAGTATATGAAACTATACCACATCCAACCCTATAGGTGCGTCTGTGTAACTAAATCACATCTAACCACACATGTGCCAGTCTGTGTATCTATACCACATCAACCCTATAGGTGCCAGTCTGTGTAACTACACCACGTTCAACTCTACATGTTCCGGTATGTGTAACTATACCACATCCAACCCTACAGGTGCCAGTCTTTGTAACTATACCACATCTAACCCCACAAGTGCCAGGCTGTGTAACTATACCACATCCAACCCTACATGTGCAAGTCTGTGTAACAATACTACATCCAACCCTACATGTGCCAATCTGTGTAACTATACCACATTCAACCCTACAGGTGCAAGTCTGTGTAACTATACCCCACCCAACCCTACAGGTGCCAGCATATAAAACTATACCACATCCAACCCTATATGTGCCAGTCTGTGTAACTAAATCACATTGAACTCTACAAGTGCCAGTCTGTGTAACGATACAACATCCAACCCTATAAGTGCCAGTCTGTGTAACTAAATCACATCTAACCCTACATGTGCCAGCCTGTGTAACTAAATCACATCTAACCCTACATGTGCCAGCCTGTGTAACTATACCACATCAACCCTATAGGTGACAGTCTGTGTAACTACACCACATCCAACTCTACATGTGCCAGTCTGTGTAACTATGTCACATCAACCCTATAGGTGCCAATCTGTGTAACTAAATCACATCCAACTCTACAAGTGCCAGTCTTTGTAACGATACAACATCCAACCCTATAAGTGCCAGTCTGTGTAACTAAATCACATCTAACCCTACATGTGCCAGCCTGTGTAACTATACCACATCAACCCTATAGGTGACAGTCTGTGTAACTACACCACATCCAACTCTACATGTGCCAGTCTGTGTAACTATGTCACATCAACCCTATAGGTGCCAATCTGTGTAACTAAATCACATCCAACTCTACAAGTGCCAGTCTTTGTAACGATACAACATCCAACCCTATAAGTTCCAGTCTGTGTAACTAAATCACATCTAACCCTACATGTGCCAGCCTGTGTAACTATACCACATCAACCCTATAGGTGACAGTCTGTGTAACTACACCACATCCAACCCTACATGTGCCAGTCTGTATAACTATACCACATCTAACCGTATATGTGCCAGTCTGTGTAACTACCCCACATCAACCCTATAGGTGCCAGTCTGTGTAACTACCCCACATCAACCCTATAGGTGCCAGTCTGTGTAACTACACCACATCCAAACCATACATGTGCCAGTCTGTGTAACTATACCACATCCAACCCTACAAGTGCCAGTCTTTGTAACTATACAACATTCAACCCTATAGGTGCCAGTCTGTGTAACTACACCTTATCCAACCCTACAGGTGCCAGTCTGTGTAACTATACCCCACCCAACCCTAAATGTGCCAGTATATGAAACTAAACCACATCCAACCCTATAGGTGCCAGTCTGTATAACTAAATCACATCTAACCACACATGTGCCAGTTTGTGTAACTATACCACATCAACCCTATAGGTGCCAGTCTGTGTAACTACACCACTTTCAACTCTACATGTTCCAGTATGTGTAACTATACCACATCCAACCCTACAGGTGCCAGTCTTTGTAACTATACCACATCCAACCCTATAGGTGACAGTCTGTGTAACTACACCACATCTAACCCTACATGTGCCAGTCTGTGTAAATATACCACATCTAACCGTATAGGTGCCAGTCTGTGTAACTATACCCCATCCAACCCTACGTGTGCAAGTCTGTGTAACAATACCACATCCAACCCTACATGTGCCAATCTGTTTAACTATACCACATCCAACCCTACAGGTGCCAGTCTGTGTAACTACACAACATCCAGCCCTACAGGTGCCAGTCTGTGTAACTATGCCACATCCAACCCTACAAGTGCCAGTCTTTGTAACTATACCACCTCCAACCCTACAGGTGCCAGTCTGTGTAACTACACCACAACAACCCTGCATGTGCCAGTCTGTGTAACTATACAACATCCAACCCTATAGGTGCCAGTCTGTGTAACTACACCTTATCCAACCCTACAGGTGCCAGTCTGTGTAACTATAAAACATCCAACCCTACATGTGCAAGTATGTTACTATATCACATCCAACCCTACAGGTGCCAGTCTTTGTAACTATACAACATCCAACCCTACAGGTGCCAGTCTGTGTAACTATACTACATCCATCCCCACAGGTGCCAGTCTGTGTAACTATACCACATCTAACCTACATGTGCAAATCTGTGTAACTACACCACATCCAACCCTACATGTGCCAGTCTGTGTAACTATACCACATCCAAACCTACAAGTGCCAGTCTGTGTAACTATACCCCACCGAACCCTACATGTGCCAGTCTGTTTATACCACATAAACCCTATAAGTTCCAGTCTGTGTAACTACACCACATCCAACCCTACAAGTGCCAGTCTGTGTAACTATACAACATCCAACCCTATAGGTGCCAGTCTGTGTAACTACACCTTATCTAACCCTACAAGTGCAAATCTGTGTAACTATACCACATCCAACCCTAAAAGTGCCAGTATGTGTAACTATACAACATCCAACCCTATAGGTGCCAGTCTATGTAATTACACCACATCCAACCCTACAGGTGCCAGTCTGTGTAACTATATCACATCCAACCCTACATGTGCCAGTCTGTGTAACTATACCACATCAACCCTAAAGGTGCCAGTCTGTGTAACTACACCATATTCATTTGTACAGGTGCCAGTCTGTGTAACTATACAACATCAACCCTATAGGTGCCAGTCTGTATAAATACACCAATTCCAACCCTACATGTGCCTGTCTGTGTAACTATACCACATCCAACCATACAAGGGCCAGTCTGTGTAACTATACAACATCCAACCCTATAGGTTCCAGTCTGTGTAACTACACCACATCCAACCCTACATGTGCCAGTCTGTGTAACTATACCACACCCAACCCTACATGTGCCAGTATATGTAAGTACACCACATCCAACCCTACATGTGCCAGTCTGTGTAACTATACTACATCCAACCCTACATGTGTAAGTCTGTGTAACTATAACGCACCCAACCCTACAGGTGCCAGTATATGTAACTATACCAAATCCAACCCTATAGGTGCCAGTCTGTGTAACTAAATCACATCTATCCATACATGTGCCAGTCTATGTAACTACACCACATCCAACCCTACATGTGCCAGTTTGTGTAACTATACCACATCCAACCCTACATGTTCTAAATGTAACTACACCACATCCAACCCTACAGGTGCCAGGCTATGTAACTATACAACATCCAACCATACATGTGCAAGTCTGTCTAACTATACCCCAACTATACCCCATCCAACCCTACAGGTGCAAGTCTGTAACTATACCACATCCAACCCTGCAGGTGCAGGTATGTGCAACTATACCACATCCAACACTACATGTACCAGTCTGTGTAACTATACTGCATCTAACCCTGTAGGTGCCAGTCTGTGTAACTATACCACATCCAACCCTATAGGTGCCAGTCTGTGTAAATATACCTCATCCAACCCTACAGGTGCCAGTCTGTAACTATACCACATCCAACCCTACAGATGCCAGTCTGTGTAACTATACCACATTTAACCCTACAGGTGCCAGGCTATTTAACTATATAAAATCCAACCCTACAGGTGCCCGTCTGTGTAACTTTACCATATAAACCCTACAAGTGCCAGTCTGTGTAACTATACCACATCCAACCCAACAAGTGCCATTCTGTGTAATTATACCACATCCAACCCGACAGGTGCCAGTCTGTGTAACTACACCACATCTAACCCTTAAGGTGCAAGTTTGTGTAACTATACCACATCCAACCCTACAGGTGCCAGTATATGTAACTATACCACATCCAACCCTACAGGTTCCAGGCTATGTAACTATACCACATCCAACCCTAAATGTGCCAGTATGTGTAACTATACCATATCCAACCCTACAGGTGCAAGACTGTGTAACTATACCACATCCAACCCTGCAAGTGCCAGTATGTAACTATACCACATCCAACCCTACAGGTGCAAGTCTGTGTAACAATTCCACATTCAACCCTACAGGTGCCAGTCTGTGTAACTACACCACATCTAACCCTTAAGGTGCCAGTTTGTGTAACTATACCACATCCAACCCTACAGGTGCCAGGCTATGTAACTATACCACATCCAACCCTACAGGTGCCAGGCTATGTAACTATACCATATCCAACCCTACAGGTGACAGGCTATGTAACTATACCACATCCAACCCTACAGGTGCCAGGCTATGTAACTATACCATATCCAACCCTACAGGTGCCAGTCTGTGTAACTATACCGCATCCAACCCTACAGGTGTCAGTCTGTTTAGCCATACCAAATCTAACCCTACATATGCCAGCCTGTAACTATACCACATCCAACCCTATAGTGCCAGTCTGTGTAACTATACTACATCCAACCCTACAAGTGCCAGGCTATGTAACATTATTACATCAAACCCTACATGTGCCAGTCTGTGTAACTATACCACATCCAACCCTACAGGTGCCAGTGTCTGTAACGATACCACATCCAACCCTACAGGTGCAAGTCTGTGTAACTATACCCCATCCAACCTTACAGGTGCCAGTCTGTGTAACTATACCACATTCAACACTACAGGTGCCAGTCTGTGTAACTATACCACATCCAACCCTCCAGGTGCCAGTCTGTAACTATAACCGATCCCAAATTATACATTCCCACATTACTTACGCCTAGATTACGAGTTTTCCAGCACTCCAGTTTAAAAGGCAATTTTATTTAATGACAGCAACGTTTCGGGGTCACAGCCCCTTATTCATGCTTGAATTAATTCATGCATGAATAAGGGGCTGTGACCCCGAAACGTTGCTGTCATTAAATAAAATTGCCTTTTAAACTGGAGTGCTGGAGACCTTGTTTGCTGGAGGACTGTGGCAGTGCCCTTGGCCTTTCGTGCACCCTATCCTCTGTGCTGTACTCATTCTGGACTTTATATAGATTACGAGTTTGGCGTTATCCTTAAAAAGCAGCGTTGGGACCAACGCTGCTTTTTTCCTAACTCTGGTATTACAAGTCTGACAGGTACAGGCTCACCACTCACTTTTCTTCCGTGACTCGAGGCTACCGCAAATCCCCTTACGTCAATTGCGTATCCTATCTTTTTAATGGGATTTGCCTAACGCTGGTAATACGAGTCTTGGAAGAAGTGAGTGGTAGACTCTCTCCTGTCAAGACTTCTACCGCATTTAAAAGTCAGTAGTTAAGAGTTTTATGGGCTAACGCCGGAACATAAAACTCTTAACTAAAGTGCTACAAAGTACACTAACACCCATAAACTACCTATTAACCCCTAAACCGAGCCCCCCCCCCCCCCACATCGGAAACACTTAAATAAATATATTAACCCCTAATCTGCCGACCGGACATCGCTGCCACTGTAATAAATATATTAACCCCTAAACCGCCGCATTCCCACCTTGCAAACACTAGTTAAATTTTATTAACCCCTAATCTGCTGTCCCTAACATCGCCGACACCTACTTACATTTATTAACCCCTAATCTGCCACCCCCAACGTCGCCGCTATTATATTAACGTAAACCTAAGTCTAAACCTAACCCTCCCCTAACTTAAATATAATTTAAATTAAGCAAAATAAAATTACTACAATTAAATAAATTAATCCTATTTAAAACTAAATACTTACCTATAAAATAAACCCTAAGCTAGCCACAATATAACTAATAGTTACATTGTATCTAGCTTAGGGTTTATTTTTATTTTACAGGCAACTTTGTATTTATTTTAACTAGGTACAATAGTTATTAACTATTTAATAGATACCTAGCTAAAATAAGTTCAAAAATACCTGTAAAATAAATCCTACCCTAAGTTACAATTACACCTAACACTACACTATCATTAAATTAATTACCTAAACTACCAATTAAATTAAATAAACTAAATTACGGAAAAAAAAAAGAATTACAAGAATTTTAAACTAATTACACCTTATCTAGTCCCCCTAGTAAAATATCCCTCCAAAATAATAAAATTCCCTACCCTATACTAAATTACAAATAGCCCCTAAAAGGGCCTTTTGCGTGGCATTGCCCCAAAGTAATCAGCTCTTTCACCTGTAAAAAAAATACAATACCCCCTCCCAACATTAAAACTCACCACCCACACACCCAACCCTACTCTAAAACCCACCCAAACCCTCCCTTAAAAAAAAAAAATTATGCTTACCTGATAAATGACTTTCTTTTACGATATGACGAGTCCACTGATTTCATCCTTACTTGTGGGATATTAACCTCCTGCTAACAGGAAGTGGCAAAGAGCACCACAGCAGAGCTGTATATATAGCTCCTCCCCTTCCCCTCCACCCTCAGTCATCCGGCCGAAGGTATAGGAAGAGAAAAAAAAGAAAGGCTAAAAAGGTGCAGAGGTGACTGAAGTTTACAAAAAATATAAAGAAAAACTGTCTTAAAAAGAACAGGGTGGGCCGTGGACTCGTCATATCGTAAAAGAAAGTAATTTATCAGGTAAGCATAAATTTAGTTTTCTTTTACAAAGATATGATGAGTCCACGGATTTCATCCTTATTTGTGGGAAACCAATACCAAAGCAATAGGACACGGATGAAAGGGAGGGACAAGACAGGAACCTAAATGGAAGGCACCACTGCTTGAAGAACCTTTCTCCCAAAGATAGCCTCAGAAGAAGCAAAAAGTATCAAATTTGTAAAATTTGGAAAAAGTGTGAAGGGACGACCAAGTTGCAGCCTTACAAATCTGTTCCACAGCTGCATCGTTTTTAAAAGCCCATGTGAAAGCCACAGCCCTAGTAGAATGAGCCGTAATTCTTTCAGGAGGCTGCTGTCCAGCAGTCTTATATGCCAGGCGAATGATACTCCTCAGCCAAAAAGAAAGAGAGGTAGCCGTAGCTTTCTGACCCCTACGCTTTCCAGAATAAACAATGAATAATGAAGATGATTGATGGAAATCCTTAGTCGCCTGTAAGTAAAACTTTAAGGCACGGACCACATTCAAGTTAACAGACGCTCCTTCTTAGAAGAAGGATTAGGGCACAAGGAAGGAACAACAATTTCCTTATTAATATTCTTATTCGAAACAACCTTAGGAAGGAACCCAGGTTTGGTACGTAAAACCACCTTATCAGAATGAAATATGAGATAAGGCGAATCACACTGTAATGCTGAAAGCTCCGAAACTCTTCGAGCAGAAGAAATAGCAACCAAAAACAAAACTTTCCAAGATAATAGTTTAATATCTAAGGAATGCATAGGTTCAAACGGAACCCCTTGAAGAACTCGAAGAACTAAATTCAAACTCCAGGGAGGAGTAATAGGTCTAAATACGGGCTTAATTATAGATAGAGCCTGACAAAAAGACTGAACATCTGATACATTTGCCAAACGTTTGTGAAACAGAATTGACAAAGCTGTAATTTGTCCCTTTAAGGAACTTGCTGATAACCCTTTCTCTAATCCTTCTTGGAGAAAAGACAGAATCCTAGGAATCCTAACTTTACTCCATGAGTAACTCTTGGATTCACACCAATAAAGATATTTACGCCATATCTTATGATAGATCTTTCTAGTGACAGGCTTTCTAGCCTGTATCAAAGTATTGATAACCGAATCAGAGAATCCTCGCTTCAATAAAATCAAGCGTTCAATCTCCACACAGTCAGTTGCAGAGAAATTAGATTTGGATGTTGGAAAGGACCTTGAATGAGAAGGTCCTGTCTCAATGGAAGTTTCCACGGTGGCAGAGAGGACATGTCCACTAGAGCCATATACCAAGTCCTGCGTGGCCACGCAGACACTATCAGGATCACTGAAGCTCTCTCTCCTGTTTGATTCGAGCAATCACGCGTGGGAGGAGAGGAAACGGTGGAAACACATAAGCTAGGCTGAACAACCAAGACACTGCCAAGGCATCTATCAGTTCGGCCTGAGGATCCCTTGACCGGGATCCGTATCTTGGAAGCTTGGCATTCTGTTGAGATGCCATCAAATCCAATTCCGGTCTGCCCCATCTGAGAATCAATGAGGCAAATACCTCCGGGTGAAGTTCCCACTCCCCCGGATGAAAAGTCTGTCGACTTAGAAAATATGCTTCCCAGTTCTCTACTCCTGGGATGTAGATCGCTGACAGATTACAAGAGTGGGCCTCCGCCCAACTGATTATCTTGAATACCTCTATCATTGCTAAGGAACTCCTTGTTCCCCCCTGATGATTGATATATGCCACAGTCGTGATGTTGTCCGACTGGAATCTGATGAATTTGGCCGAAGCCAACTGAGGCCACGCCTGAAGCGCATTGAATATTGCTCTCAGTTCCAGAATTTTGATTGGAAGTAGACACTCCACTTGAGTCCAAACACCATGAGCCTTCAGGGAGTTCCAAACTGCACCCCAGCCCAGAAGGCTGGCATCTGTTGTCACTATCACCCACGAGGGTCTGCGGAAACAAGTCCCTTGGGACAGATGATCCGGTGACAACCATCAAAGATCCAGATCCAGGTCTCTTGATCCAGATTTATCTGAGGAGATAAATCCGCATAATCCCCATTCCACTGTCCGAGCATGCACAGTTGCAGTGATCTGAGATGAAAGCGAGCAAACGGAACGATGTCCATTGCCGCTACCATAAATCCAATTACCTCCATACACTGAGCCACTGATGGCCGAGGAATGGACTGAAGTGCTCGGCAAGTATTTAGAATCTTTGATTTTCTGACCTCCGTCAGAAAAATTTTCATGGCTACTGAGTCTATCAGAGTTCCCAAGAAAGGAACCCTTGTCTGAGGGACAAGTGAACTCTTCTCTATGTTCACCTTCCAGCCGTGGGTTCTCAACACTGTGTCCGAGTGAGAGTTTGTCAGATGATATGTTGACGCCTGAATCAGAATATCGTCCAAATAAGGCGCCACCTTCATTCAGTGATAGGATGTCGTTTGAAGAGGATGGCTCCGCGTCGGCTGGATTGAAGATGGACCCGCTCCAGATGGCTGAAGATAGAAAATGCCGCTTGGATGAAGACTTCTGCCGCTTGGAGGACCTCTTCTGCCCGGATCGGATGAAGACTTCTGCCCCTCTGGAGGTCCACTTGTGCCCGGCTGCGTGAAGACGGCTCAAGGTAGGGAGATCTTCAGTGGGGTAGTGTAAGTTTTTTTTAAGGGGAGATTGGGTGGGTTTTAGAGTAGGGTTGGGTGTGTGGGTGGTGGGTTTTAATGTCTAAACTAAAATACAATTAAATAAACTAAACTATATTACAAAAAAAAACAAACACTAAATTACAAAAAATATTTTTTTTTACAGGTAAAAGAGCTGATTACTTTGGGGCAATGCGCGCAAAAGGCCCTTTTAAGGGCTATTTGTAATTTAGTATAGGGTAGGGAATTTTATTATTTTGAGGGGATTTTTTATTTCATTAGGGGGATTAGATTAGGTCTAATTAGTTTAAAATTCTTGTAATTCTTTTTTTTTCTGTAATTTAGTGGAGGTTTTTTTCCGTAATTTAGTTTATTTAATTTAATTGTAGGTAGTTTAGGTAATTTATTTAATGATAGTGTAGTGTTAGGTGTAATTGTAATTTAGGTTATTTTACAGGTAATTTTGTACTTATTTTAGCTAGGTAGTTATTAAATAGTTAATAACTATTTATTAACTATTGTAAATAGTTAAAATAAATACAAAGTTTCCTGTAAAATAAATATAAATCCTAAGCTTGCTACAATGTAACTATTAGTTATATTGTAGCTAGCTTAGGGTTTATTTTATAGGTAAGTATTTTGTTTTAAATAGGATTAATTTATTTAATTATGTTAAATTTATTTAGTTTAATTTAAATTATATTTAAGTTAGGGGGGTTAGACTTAGGGTTAGACTTAGGTTTAGGGGTTAATAAATTTAATATAGTAGCTGCGATGTTGGCGGAGGCAGATTAGGGGTTAATAAATTTAATATAGTTGTGGCGACGTTGGGGGGCAGATTAAGGGGTTAATAAATATAATGTAGGTGGCGGCGATGTTTGGGGCAGAAGATTAGGGGTTCATAGCTATAATGTAGGTGGCGGCGGTGTCCGGAGCGGCAGATTAGGGGTTAATAATATAATGTAGGTGTCAGCGATAGCGGCAGATTAGGGGTTAATAAGTGTAAGATTAGGGGTGTTTAGACTCAGGGTTCATGTTAGGGTGTTAGGTGTAGACATAGATTTATTTTCCCCATAGGAAACAATGGGGCTGCGTTAGAAGCTGGACGCTGCTTTTTTGCAGGTGTTAGGTTTTTTTTCAGCCAGCTCAGCCCCATTGTTTCCTATGGGGACATCGTGCACGAGCAGGTTTTGCCAGCTCACCGCTACCGTAAGCAACGCTGGTATTGAGGTGAGATGTGGGGCTAAATTTTGCCCTACGCTCACCTTTTTGTGGCTAACGCCGGGTTTAAAAAAACCTGTAATACCAGCGTTGTCTTAAGGGAGAGGTGGGAAAAAAAGGCTTGTTAGCCCCGCAAGCCTTACCAACAAAAACTCGTAATCTAGCCGTTAGATTCTTCCTATGTACAGTTAATGTACCCATCTCCCAAGTGACTGAGATTCTCCCTATGTCCCATTAATGTACCGTCTTCCCAAGTGACTGAGATTCCCCCTATGTACCATTAATGTACCCTCTAACCAAGTGACTGAGATTCCCCCTATGTACCATTAAGGTACCGTCTTCCCAAGTGACTGAGAATCCCCCTATGTACCATTAATGTACCGTCTTCCCAAGTGACTGAGAATCCCCATATGTACCATTAATGTACCATCTTCCCAAGTGACTGAGAATCCCCCTATGTACAATTAAGGTACCTTCTTCCCAAGTGACTGAGATTCCCCCTATGTATCATTAATGTACCCTCTTCCCAAGTGACTGAGAATCCCCCTATGTACCATTAATGTACCCTCTTCTCAAGTGACTGAGATTCCCCCTATGTACCATTAAGGTACCGTCTTCCCAAGTGACTGAGAATCCCCCTATGTACCATTAAGGTACCGTCTTCCCAAGTGACTGAGATTCCCCCTATGTACCATTAAGGTACCATCTTCCCAAGTGACTGAGATTCCCCCTATGTACCATTAAGGTACCCTCTTCCCAAGTGACTGAGATTCTCCCTATGTACTATTAATGTACCCTATTCCCAAGTGACTGAGATTCTCCCTATGTACCATTAATGTACCATCTTCCCAAGTGACTGAGATTCTCCCTATGTACCATTAAGGTACCATCTTCCCAAGTGACTGAGATTCCCCCTATGTACCATTAATGTACCGTCTTCCCAAGTGACTGAGATTCTCCCTATGTACCATTAATGTACTGTTTTCCCAAGTGACTGAGATTCTCCCTATGTACTATTAATGTACCATCTTCCCAAGTGACTGAGATTCTCCCTATGTACCATTAAGGTACCGTCTTCCCAAGTGACTGAGATTCCCCCTATGTAACATTAAGGTACCGTCTTCCCAAGTGACTGAGATTCCCCCTATGTACCATTAAGGTACCGTCTTCCCAAGTGACTGAGAATCCCCCTATGTACCATTAAGGTACCGTCTTCCCAAGTGACTGAGAATCCCCCTATGTACCATTAATGTACCATCTTCCCAAGGGACTGAGATTCCCCCTATGTACCATTAATGTACCATCTTCCCAAGTGACTGAGATTCCCCCTATGTACCATTAATGTACCATCTTCCCAAGTGACTGAGAATCCCCCTATGTACCATTCAGGTACTGTCTTCCCAAGTGACTGAGAATCCCCCTATGTACCATTAAGGTACCCTCTTCCCTAGTGACTGAGATTCTCCCTATGTACCATTAATGTACAGTCTTCCCAAGTGACTGAGAATCCCCTTATGTACCAATAAGGTACCTTCTTCCCAAGTGACTGAGATTCCCCCTATGTACCATTAATGTACCATCTTCCCAAGTGACTGAGAATCCCCCTATGTACCATTAATGTACAATCTTCCCAAGTGACTGAGAATCTCCCTATGTACCATTAAGGTACCTTCTTCCCAAGTGACTGAGATTCCCCCTATGTACCATTAATGTATCGTCTTCCCAAGTGACTGAGAATCCCCCTATGTACCATTAATGTACCTTCTTCCCAAGTGACTGAGAATCCCCCTATGTACCATTAAGGTACCTTCTTCCCAAGTGACTGAGATTCCCCCTATGTACCATTAATGTACCATCTTCCCAAGTGACTGAGAATCCCCCTATGTACCATTAATGTACAATCTTCCTAAGTGACTGAGATTCTCCCTATGTACCATTAATGTACAGTCTTCCCAAGTGACTGAGAATCCCCCTATGTAACATTAATGTACCATCTTTCCAAGTGACTGAGATTCCCCCTATGTACCATTAATGTACCATCTTCCCAAGTGACTGAGATTCCCTCTATGTACCATTAATGTACCCTCTTCCCAAGTGACTGAGATTCCCCCTATGTACCATTAAGGTACCATCTTCCCAAGTGACTGAGATTCTCCCTATGTAACATTAATGTACCATCTTCCCAAGTGACTGAGATTCTCCCTATGTACCATTAATGTACCCTCTTCCCAAGTGACTAAGATTCTCCCTATGTACCATTAATGTACCATCTTCCCAAGTGACTGAGATTCCCCCTATGTACCATTAATGTACCCTCTTCCAAAGTGACTGAGATTACCCCTATGTACCATTAAGGTACCATCTTCCCAAGTGACTGAGATTCCCCCTATGTAACATTAACGTACCCTCTTCCCAAGTGACTGAGATTCTCCCTATGTACCATTAATGTACCATCTTCCCAAGTGACTGAAATTCTCCCTATGTACCGTTAATGTACCCTCTTCCCAAGTGACTGAGATTCCCCCTATGTACCATTAAGGTACTGTCTTCCCTAGTGACTGAGATTCCCCCTATGTACCATTAATGTACCCTCTTCCCAAGTGACTGAGAATCCCCCTATGTACCATTAATGTACAGTCTTCCCAAGTGACTGAGATTCCCCCTATGTAACATTAATGTACCGTCTTCCCAAGTGACTGAGATTCCCCCTATGTACCATTAATGTACCGTCTTCCCAAGTGACTGAGAATCCCCCTATGTACCATTAATGTACCGTCTTCCCAAGTGACTGAGAATCCCCCTATGTACCATTAATGTACCATCTTCCCAAGTGACTGAGATTCCCCCTATGTACCATTAAGGTACCTTCTTCCCAAGTGACTGAGATTCCCCCTATGTATCATTAATGTACCCTCTTCCCAAGTGACTGAGAATCCCCCTATGTAACATTAATGTACCCTCTTCTCAAGTGACTGAGATTCCCCCTATGTACCATTAAGGTACTGTCTTCCCAAGTGACTGAGAATCCCCCTATGTACCATTAAGGTACCATCTTCCCAAGTGACTGAGATTCCCCCTATGTACCATTAATGTACCCTCTTCCCAAGTGACTGAGATTCTCCCTATGTACCATTAATGTACCGTCTTCCCAAGTGACTGAGATTCTCCCTATGTACCATTAATGTACTGTTTTCCCAAGTGACTGAGATTCTCCATATGTACTATTAATGTATCATCTTCCCAAGTGACTGAGATTCTCCCTATGTACCATTAAGGTACCGTCTTCCCAAGTGACTGAGATTCCCCCTATGTACCATTAAGGTACCATCTTCCCAAGTGACTGAGATTCCCCCTATGTACCATTAATGTACCCTCTTCCCAAGTGACTGAGATTCTCCCTATGTACTATTAATGTACCCTATTCCCAAGTGACTGAGATTCTCCCTATGTACCATTAATGTACCATCTTCCCAAGTGACTGAGATTCTCCCTATGTACCATTAAGGTACCATCTTCCCAAGTGACTGAGAATCCCCTTATGTACCAATAAGGTACCTTCTTCCCAAGTGACTGAGATTCCCCCTATGTACCATTAATGTACCATCTTCCCAAGTGACTGAGATTCTCCCTATGTACCATTAATGTACAGTCTTCCCAAGTGACTGAGAATCCCCTTATGTACCAATAAGGTACCTTCTTCCCAAGTGACTGAGATTCTCCCTATGTACCATTAATGTACCATCTTCCCAAGTGACTGAGATTCCCCCTGTGTACCATTAATGTACCATCTTCCCAAGTGACTGAGAATCCCCCTATGTACCATTAATGTACAATCTTCCCAAGTGACTGAGAATCCCCCTATGTACCATTAAGGTACCTTCTTCCCAAGTGACTGAGATTCCCCCTATGTAACATTAATGTACCCTCTTCCCAAGTGACTGAGATTCTCCCTATGTACCATTAATGTACCCTCTTCCCAAGTGACTGAGATTCCCCCTATGTACCATTAATGTACCCTCTTCCCTAGTGACTGAGATTCCCCCTATGTACCATTAAGCTACCGTCTTCCCTAGTGACTGAGATTCTCCCTATGTACCATTAATGTACCCTCTTCCCAAGTGACTGAGATTCCCCCTATGTACCATTAATGTACCCTCTTCCCAAGTGACTGAGATTCCCCCTATGTACCATTAATGTACCCTCTTCCCAAGTGACTGAGAATCCCCCTATGTACCATTAATGTACCCTCTTCCCAAGTGACTGAGATTCCCCCTATGTACCATTAATGCACCCTCTTCCCAAGTGACTGAGATTCCCCCTATGTACCATTAATGTACCCTCTTCCCAATTGACTGAGATTCCCCCTATGTACCATTAATGTACCCTCTTCCCTAGTGACTGAGATTCCCCCTATCTACCATTAAGCTACCGTCTTCCCTAGTGACTGAGATTCTCCCTATGTACCATTAATGTACCCTCTTCCCAAGTGACTGAGATTCCCCCTATGTACCATTAATGTACCCTCTTCCCAAGTGACTGAGATTCCCCCTATGTACCATTAATGTACCCTCTTCCCAAGTGACTGAGAATCCCCCTATGTACCATTAATGTACCCTCTTCCCAATTGACTGAGATTCCCCCTATGTACCATTAATGTACCCTCTTCCCTAGTGACTGAGATTCCCCCTATCTACCATTAAGCTACCGTCTTCCCTAGTGACTGAGATTCTCCCTATGTACCATTAATGTACCCTCTTCCCAAGTGACTGAGATTCCCCCTATGTACCATTAATGTACCCTCTTCCCAATTGACTGAGATTCCCCCCTATGTACCATTAATGTACCCTCTTCCCAAGTGACTGAGATTCCCCCTATGTACCATTAATGTACCCTCTTCCCAATTGACTGAGATTCCCCCTATGTACCATTAATGTTCCCTCTTCCCAATTGACTGAGATTCCCCCTATGTACCATTAATGTACCCTCTTCCCTAGTGACTGAGATTCCCCCTATCTACCATTAATGTACCGTCTTTGACAATTCTTATATTAATCTCTGCAGCAGATTCACTAAATATTAAAATTGTTTAGTGATGTCGCTATTTACGATAAATCAGGGACTGGTTAAGTTGGAGCATACTCCTAGTGTATTTCCCTTTGACATATTACATGAGCTAATTTGAGATACAGGGAAATAAAAGCAGAAACTGACAGTTTGCATGCCAGCTCAGGGTGTGGGGGAAACTCAGACATGGGACAGGTCAGACCTGCACTGCTGGAGTGACAGGGAGCGACCTATTGACATACACGATGATGCACACAAAGCTACAATCTACTTACTCTGTATAACACACAAAGCTATGATATACTAACTTTGTATAACACACTACACTTATTGAACTGACCTAGATTTAGTTATAAGCTTTACTGGCTGGTGCACATGAGAAAGCAGCAAGATACTTAGTCATGATCTCAGGTTACAAGGCATCAGGCACCAGAGTGATGGGAAGAAGCAATTATTTACTGTAAGGGTGTTTGGTGCATGTAACAGACACCCAGTAGAGGCGGTAATGACACATACTGTAAGGGAATACAGGAGTTCCTGGGGTAAGTATAAGGTTATACTGATGGGGTGTTTGGTGCATGTAACAGACATCCAGTAGAGGCGGTAATGACACATACTGTAAGGGAATACAGGAGTGCCTGGGGTAAGTATAAGGTTATACTGATAGGGTGTTTGGTGCATGTAACAGACATCCAGTAGAGGCGGTAATGACACATACTGTAAGGGAATACAGGAGTGCCTGGGGTATGTATAAGGTTATACTGATAGGGTGTTTGGTGCATGTAACAGACATCCAGTAGAGGCGGTAATGACACATACTGTAAGGGAATACAGGAGTGCCTGGGGTATGTATAAGGTTATACTGATAGGGTGTTTGGTGCATGTAACAGACACCCAGTAGAGGCGGTAATGACACATACTGTAAGGGAATACAGGAGTGCCTGGGGTATGTATAAGGTTATACTGATAAGGTGTTTGGTGCATGTAACAGACATCCAGTAGAGGCGGTAATGACACATAATGTAAGGGATTACAGGAGTGCCTGGGGTATGTATAAGGTTATACTGATAGGGTGTTTGGTGCATGCAACTGACATCCAGTAGAGGCGGTAATGACACATACTGTAAGGGAATACAGGAGTGCCTGGGGTATGTATAAGGTTATACTGATAGGGTGTTTGGTGCATGTAACAGACATCCAGTAGAGGCGGTAATGACACATACTGTAAGGGAATACAGGAGTGCCTGGGGTATGTATAAGGTTATACTGATAGGGTGTTTGCTGCATGTAGCAGACATCTAGTAGAGGCGGTAATGACACATACTGTAAGGGAATACAGGAGTGCCTGGGGTATGTATAAGGTTATACTGATAGGGTGTTTGGTGCATGTAACAGACACCCAGTAGAGGCGGTAATGACACATACTGTAAGGGAATACAGGAGTACCTGGGGTATGTATAAGGTTTTACTGATAGGGTGTTTGGTGCATGTAACTGACATCCAGTAGAGGCGGTAATGACACATACTGTAAGGGAATACAGGAGTACCTGGGGTATGTATAAGGTTATACTGATAGGGTGTTTAGTGCATGTAACAGACATCCAGTAGAGGCGGTAATGACACATACTGTAAGGGATTACAGGAGTGCCTGGGGTATGTATAAGGTTATACTGATAGGGTGTTTGGTGCATGTAACAGACACCCAGTAGAGGCGGTAATGACACATAATGTAAGGGAATACAGGAGTGCCTGGGGTATGTATAAGGTTATACTGATAGGGTGTTTGGTGCATGTAACAGACATCCAGTAGAGGCGGTAATGACACACACTGTAAGGGAATACAGGAGTACCTGGGATATGTATAAGGTTATACAGATAGGTTGTTTGGTGCATGTAACAGACACCCAGTAGAGGCGGTAATGACACATACTGTAAGGGATTACAGGAGTGCCTGGGGTAAGTATAAGGTTATACTGATAGGGTGTTTGGTGCATGTAACAGACACCCAGTAGAGGCGGTAATGACACATAATGTAAGGGAATACAGGAGTGCCCGGGGTATGTATAAGGTTATACTGATAGGGTGTTTTGTGCATGTAACAGACATCCAGTAGAGGCGGTAATGACATATACTGTAAGGGAATACAGTAGTGCCTGGGGTATGTATAAGGTTATACTGATAGGGTGTTTGGTGCATGTAACAGACATCCAGTAGAGGCGGTAATGACACATACTGTAAGGGAATACAGGAGTGCCTGGGGTAAGTATAAGGTTATACTGATAGGGTGTTTGGTGCATGTAACAGACATCCAGTAGAGGCGGTAATGACACATACTGTAAGGGAATACAGGAGTGCCTGGGGTAAGTATAAGGTTATACTGATAGGGTGTTTGGTGCATGTAACAGACATCCAGTAGAGGCGGTAATGACACATACTGTAAGGGAATACAGCAGTGTCTGGGGTATGTATAAGGTTATACTGATAGGGTGTTTGGTGCATGTAACAGACATCTAGTAGAGGCGGTAATGACACATACTGTAAGGGAATACAGCAGTGCCTGGGGTATGTATAAGGTTATACTGATAGGGTGTCTGGTGCATGTAACAGACATCCACTAGAGGCGGTAATGACACATACTGTAAGGGAATACAGGAATGCCTGGGGTATGTATAAGGTTATACTGATAGGGTGTTTGGTGCATGATACAGACATCCAGTAGAGGCGGTAATGACACATACTGTAAGGGAATACAGGAGTACCTGGGGTAAGTATAAGGTTATACTGATAGGGTGTTTGGTGCATGTAACAGACATCCAGTAGAGGCGGTAATGACACATACTGTAAGGGAATACAGGAATACCTGGGGTATGTATAAGGTTATACTGATAGGGTGTTTGGTGCATGTAACAGACATCCAGTAGAGGCGGTAATGACACATACTGTAAGGGAATACAGGAGTGTCTGGGGTATGTATAAGGTTATACTGATAGGGTGTTTGGTGCATGTAACAGACATCCAGTAGAGGCGGTAATGACACATACTGTAAGGGAATACAGGAGTGTCTGGGGTATGTATAAGATTATACTGATAGGATGTTTGGTGCATGTAACAGACATCCAGTAGAGGTGGTAATGACACATACTGTAAGGGAATACAGGAGTACCTGGGGTATGTATAAGGTTATACTGATAGGGTGTCTGGTGCATGTAACAGACATCCATGCTTACACACATTCATACACATTCTCACATACACACACACACACATTCATACACATGCTCACATACACACACATGCTTACACACATTCATACACATGCTCACATACACACACACACACACATGCTTACACACATTCATACACATGCTCACATACACACACACATGCTTACACACATTCATACACATGCTCACATACACACACACACATGCTTACACACATTCATACACATGCTCACATACACACACACATGCTTACACACATTCATACACATGCTCACATACACACACACACATTCATACACATACACACACACGCTTACACACATTCATACACATACACACACACATGCTTACACACATTCATACACATGCTCACATACACACACATGCTTACACACATTCACACACACATACACACACATGCGTACACACTTTCATACACATGCTCACATACGTACACACATTCATACACATTCTCACATACACGCACACATGCTTACACACATTCATACACATGCTCACATACACACACACACACATGCTTACACACATTCATACACATTCTCACATACACACACATGCTTACCCACATTCACACACACATACACACACATGCGTACACACTTTCATACACATGCTCACACACACATACACACACACACATGCTCACACACACATTCACACACATACTCACATACACACTCACATGCTTACACACATTCATACACATACTCACACACACACACACACAAATTCATACACATGCTCACATACACACACACATGCTTACACACATTCATACACATACTCACATACACACACACATGCTTACTTACACTCATTCATACACATGCTCATATACACACGCACATGTTTACAAACATTCATACACATGCTCACATACACACACACATGCTTACACACATTCATACACATGCTCACATACACACACACATGCTTACACACATTCATACACATGCTCACATACACACACACACATGCTTACACACATTCATACACATTCTCACATACACACACATGCTTACCCACATTCACACACACATACACACACATGCGTACACACTTTCATACACATGCTCACACACACATACACACACACATACACACACACACACACATGCGTACACACATTCATACACATACTCACATACACACACATTCACACACATACTCACATACACACTCACATGCTTACACACATTCATACACATACTCACACACACACACAAATTCATACACATGCTCACATACACACACACATGCTTACACACATTCATACACATACTCACATACACACACACATGCTTACTTACACTCATTCATACACATGCTCATATACACACGCACATGCTTACACACATTCATACACATGCTCACATACACACGCACGTGCTTACTTACACACATTCCTACACGTACACACATACATTCATACACGCAAATGCATAAATACACATGCATACATACACATGTACTCACATACATACCCTCATACATACATAAATACACATATACTTGCACTCATTCATGCATACATGTGTACTCATATACATACAGGTTCATACAAACACACACACTGACCCAAGCATATATACACATACAGACACACACGTTCGTACAGACACACATACAGACACACACGTACGTACAGACATAATACACATACAGACACACATACAAACATACACGTACAGACACACATACAGATACATAATACAGACATTCATACACGTACAGACACACATACAGACAAACACGTATGTACAGACACACACGTACGTACAGACACACACGTACAGACATATAATACACATACAGACACATAATACACATACAGACATACATGTACAGACACACAAGTATGTACAGACACACATACAGACACACACATACATACAGACACACATACAGACATACACATACAGACACGATACACATACAGACATACCGATACACAAACAGACATACACGTACGTACAGACACACATACAGACACATAATACACATGCAGACATACCGATACAGACACACACGTACGTACAGACACACATACAGACACACACGTACGTACAGACATAATACACATACAGACACACATACAAACATACACGTACAGACACACATACAGACACATAATACAGACATTCATACACGTACAGACACACATACAGACAAACACGTATGTACAGACACACACGTACGTACAGACACACACGTACAGACATATAATACACATACAGACACATAATACACATACAGACATACATGTACAGACACACAAGTATGTACAGACACACATACAGACACACACATACATACAGACACACATACAGACATACACATACAGACACGATACACATACAGACATACCGATACACAAACAGACATACACGTACGTACAGACACACATACAGACACATAATACACATGCAGACATACCGATACAGACACACACGTACGTACAGACACACATACAGACACATAGTACACATACAGACATACCGATACACACAGACACATAATACACATACAGACATACCGATACACACACACGTACGTACAGACACATATACAGACACATAATACACATACAGACATACCGATACACACACACATACAGACATACACGTACGTACAGACACATAATACACATACAGACATACTGATACACACACACATACAGACACACATACAGACATACTGATACACACACACACATACAGACACATAATAAACATACAGACAAACAGATACACACACACACATACCGATACACACACGTACGTACAGACACACATAATACACATACAGACATACCGATACACACACACACATAAAGACACACGTACAGACACACATACAGACACATAATACACATACAGACATACCGATACACACACACACATACACACACACACACGTACGTACAGACACACATAGACACATAATACACATACAGACATACACACACACACACACACATAAAGACACATGTACAGACACACATACAGACATACCGATACACACACACACACATAAAGACATGTACAGACACACATACAGACACATAATACACATACAGACATACCGATACACACACACGTACAGACACATAATACACATACAGACATACTGATACACACATACAGACACACATACAGACATACTGATACACACACACACACATACAGACACATAATAAACATACAGACATACCGATACACACACACATACAGACACATAATACACATACAGAAATACTGATACACCCACACGCTGTGTATGCACAGACATTACCCCTCAGTCTCTGCCTGCAGAGCTTACAGTCTATTTCTGCTGATATCAGGCTGCCCCTTACCTTGTCAGTAGCAGATGGTCTCTCACATTCCCCAGGAAAATCTTTAGCCTGCTAATCCATCTGCGCTCACCCTGTGTGACCCCCCCCGTATATCAGTTTGTGTATCCCTGAACTGTCTCACTCTGCACTCTACTCTAAATCTAACTGTGCTGTCTCACTCTGCACTGCACTCTCAGTCTCACTGTGCTGAATCACTCTGCACTGTACTCTGTCTCACAGTGCTGTCTCACTCTGCACTGTACTCTGTCTCACTGTGCTGCACTCTGTCTCACTGTCCTCCTGCTCCCACTCTGTTGTCTCACTGTACTCTCGCTCACACTGTGCTGTCTCACTGTACTCTCTCACTCTGCACTGTAATCTGTCTCACTGTGCTGTCTCACTCTGCACTGTACTCTGTCTCACTGTGCTGCACTCTGTCTCACTGTCCTCCTGCTCCCACTCTGTTGTCTCACTGTACTCTCGCTCACACTGTGCTGTCTCACTGTACTCTCTCACTCTGCACTGTAATCTGTCTCACTGTGCTGTCTCACTCTGCACTGTACTCTGTCTCACTGTACACCTGCTCACACTGTGTTGTCTCACTGTACTCTGTCTCACTGTACTCTTGCTCACATTGTGCTGTCTCACTGTACTCTTGCTTACATTGTGCTGTCTCACTGTACTCTCGCTTACACTGTGCTGTCTCAGTGTACTCTCGCTTACACTGTGCTGTCTCACTGTACTCTCGCTTACACTGTGCTGTCTCACTGTACTTTCGCTCACACTGTGCTGTCTCACTGTACTCTCGGTCTCACGACTGTCATTTAGTCAGGTCTGTCTCTAACTTCTCTCACTGGTCCCTCCTCCCTCTCCCAAGTAACATACACACAGCTCAGGTGCGGTTACCGTGGGAGGATTCAGAGGTTAGTACATGTCTGGTTATTGCAGGCCGCTCCCCTTGTACTGTACATAGGCTAAGTCAGCCCTTCTGTGCTACTCTGTGTATAGTGCACTGCTAGTCTGTCCTGTGCTACTGTGTATAGTACACTGCTAGTCTGTCCTGTGCTACTGTGTATAGTGCACTGCTAGTCTGTCCTGTACTACTGTGTATAGTGCACTGCTAGTCTGTCCTGTGCTACTGTGTATAGTGCACTGCTAGTCTGTCCTGTGCTACTGTGTATAGTACACTGCTAGTCTGTCCTGTGCTACTGTGTATAGTGCACTACTAGTCTGTCCTGTGCTACTGTGTATAGTGCACTGCTAGTCTGTCCTGTGCTACTGTGTATAGTGCACTGCTAGTCTGTCCTGTGCTACTGTGTATAGTGCACTGCTAGTCTGTCCTGTGCTGCTGTGTATAGTGCACTGCTAGTCTGTCCTGTGCTACTGTGTATAGTGCACTGCTAGTCGGTCCTGTGCTACTGTGTATAGTGCACTGCTAGTCGGTCCTGTGCTACTGTGTATAGTGCACTGCTAGTCGGTCCTGTGCTACTGTGTATAGTGCACTGCTAGTCTGTCCTGTGCTACTGTGTATAGTGCACTGCTAGTCTGTCCTGTGCTGCTGTGTATAGTGCACTGCTAGTCTGTCCTGTGCTACTGTGTATAGTGCACTGCTAGTCTGTCCTGTGCTACTGTGTATAGTGCACTGCTAGTCTGTCCTGTGCTACTGTGTATAGTGCACTGCTAGTCTGTCCTGTGCTACTGTGTATAGTGCACTGCTAGTCTGTCCTGTGCTACTGTGTATAGTGCACTGCTAGTCTGTCCTGTACTAATGTGTATAGTGCACTGCTAGTCTGTCCTGTGCTACTGTGTATAGTGCACTGCTAGTCTGTCCTGTGCTACTGTGTATAGTGCACTGCTAGTCTGTCCTGTGCTACTGTGTATAGTGCACTACTAGTCTGTCCTGTACTACTGTGTATAGTGCACTGCTAATCTGTCCTGTGCTACTGTGTATAGTGCACTGCTAGTTTGTCCTGTGCTACTGTGTATAGTGCACTGCTAATCTGTCCTGTGCTACTGTGTATAGTGCACTGCTAATCTGTCCTGTGCTACTGTGTATAGTGCACTGCTAGTCTGTCCTGTGCTACTGTGTATAGTGCACTGCTAGTCTGTCCTGTGCTACTGTGTATAGTGCACTGCTAGTCTGTCCTGTGCTACTGTGTATAGTGCACTGCTAGTCTATCCTGTGCTACTGTGTATAGTGCACTGCTAATCTGTCCTGTGCTACTGTGTATAGTGCACTGCTAGTCTGTCCTGTGCTACTGTGTATAGTGCACTGCTAGTCTGTCCTGTGCTACTGTGTATAGTGCACTACTAGTCTGTCCTGTACTACTGTGTATAGTGCACTGCTAGTCTGTCCTGTACTACTGTGTATAGTACACTGCTAGTCTGTCCTGTACTACTGTGTATAGTACACTGCTAGTCTGCCCTGTGCTACTGTGTATAGTGCACTGCTAGTCTGTCCTGTGCTACTGTGTATAGTGCACTGCTAGTCTGTCCTGTGCTACTGTGTATAGTGCACTGCTAGTCTATCCTGTGCTACTGTGTATAGTGCACTGCTAATCTGTCCTGTGCTACTGTGTATAGTGCACTGCTAGTCTGTCCTGTGCTACTGTGTATAGTGCACTGCTAGTCTGTCCTGTGCTACTGTGTATAGTGCACTGCTAGTCTGTCCTGTGCTACTGTGTATAGTGCACTGCTAGTCTATCCTGTGCTACTGTGTATAGTGCACTGCTAATCTGTCCTGTGCTACTGTGTATAGTGCACTGCTAATCTGTCCTGTGCTACTGTGTATAGTACACTGCTAGTCTATCCTGTGCTACTGTGTATAGTACACTGCTAATCTGTCCTGTGCTACTGTGTATAGTACACTGCTAGTCTATCCTGTGCTACTGTGTATAGTACACTGCTAGTCTATCCTGTGCTACTCTGTGTATAGTACACTGCTAGTCTGTCCTGTGCTACTGACAGGTGATATAACATCAAGGAGGATGTTGCTTTGTATAGGAAAGATATAGAGGGAAACACAATTGTCAGATATGATTCCTGCCACCCCGACAGCCAAAGAAATCCACCCCAAGGCTGTATATAAGAAACTTGACCTCACTATAGCACTATAACAAACACTCATCAGAACTAACAGAAGGGGATAGAAGTGAGAAACTCTAAATGAAACCAATATGACAGGAAAGAAGAACTTACCTGATAAATTAATTTCTTTCATATTGGCAAGAGTCCATGAGCTAGTGACGTATGGGATATACAATCCTACCAGGAGGGGCAAAGTTTCCCAAACCTCAAAATGCCTATAAAAATACACCCCTCACCACACCCACAAATCAGTTTAACGAATAGCCAAGAAGTGGGGTGATAAGAAAGGAGCGAAAGCATCAACAAAGGAATTTGGAAATAATTGTGCTTTATACAAAAAATCATAACTACCACAAAAAGGGTGGGCCTCATGGACTCTGCCAATATGAAAGAAATTAATTTATCAGGTAAGTTCGTACATAAATTAGGTTTTCTTTCATGTAATTGGCAAGAGTCCATGAGCCAGTGATGTATGGGATAGCAAATACCCAAGATGTGGAACTCCACGCAAGAGTCACTAGAGAGGGAGGGATAAAAATAAAAACAGCCATTTCTCACTGAAAAAATTATCCACAACCCAAAATATAAGTTAATTCTCATTAAATGAAAAGAAAAAACTTAAAACATAAGCAGATGAATCAAACTGAAACAGCTGCCTGAAGAACTTTTCTACCAAAAACTGCTTCCAAAGAAGCGAATACATCAAAACGGTAGATTTTAGTAAATGTATGCAAAGAAGACCAAGTTGCTGCTTTGCAAATCTGATCAACTGAAGCTTCATTCTTAAAAAGCCCATGAAGTGGAGACCTATCTAGTAGAATGAGCTGTAATTATCTGAAATAGGGCTTGACCCGACCCCAAATAAGCTGAATGAAACCAAACAAAGCCAAGGAAACGTCAGAAGTCCTCTGACCTTTCTTAGAAGCAGAAAAGATAACAAACAGACTAGAAGTCTTCCTGAAATATTTAGTAGTTTCAACATAATATTTCAAAGCTCTTACCACATCCAAAGAATGGAAGAATTTCTCCAAAGAATTCTTAGGATTAGGACACAAGGGAGGGGCAACAAATTATCTATTAATGTTGTTAGAAATCACAACCTTAGGAAATAATTTAAATGAAGTCTTATCCTGATGAAAAATCAGAAAGGAGATTCACAATAAAGAGTAGATAATTCAGAAACTCTTCTAGCAGAAGAGATGGCCAAAGGAACAACACTTTCCAAGAAAGTAGTTTAATATCCAAAGAATGCATAGGTTTAACTGGAGGAGCCTGTAAAGCCCTCAGAACCAAATTAAGACTCCAAGGAGGAGAGATTGATTTAATGACAGGCTTGATACAAACTAAAGCCTGTTAAAACAGTGAATATCAGGAAGCTTAGCAATCTATCTGTGAAATAAGACAGAAAAAGCAAAGATTTGTCCCTACAAGGAACTTGCAGACAAAACCTTATCCAAACCATCCTGAAGAAACTGAAAAAATTCTAGGAATTCTGAAAGAATGCCAAGTGAATTTATGAAAAGAACACCATGAAAGAAATCTTTCTAGAAACAGATTTAAGAGCCTGTAACATAGTATTAATCACCGAGTCAGAGAAACCTCTATGTCTAAGCACTAGGCTTTCAATTCCCATACCTTCAAATTTAAAGATTTGAAATCCTGATGGAAAAAAACGGACCTTAAAACAGAAGATCCGACCTAAATGGAAGAGGCCAAGGTTGGCAACTGGACATCCGAACAAGATCGGCATACCAAAACCTGTGAGGCCATGCTGGAGCTACCAGCAATACAAATGATTGTTCCATGATGATTTTGGATATCACTCTTGGAAGAAGAACTAGAGGCGGTAAAATATAAGCAGGATGGTAGCACCAAGGAAGTGTCAATGCAACCACTGCTTCCGCCTGAAGATCCCTGGACCTGGACAGGTACCTAGGAAGTTTCTTGTTTAGATGAGAAGCCATCAGATCTATTTCTGGAAAACCCCACATCTGAACAATCTGAGAAAACACATCTGGATGGAGAGACCTCTCCCCCGGATGTAAAGTCTGACGGCTGAGATAATCCGCTTCTCAATTGTCTACACCTGGGATATGTACCACAGAAATTAGACAAGAGCTGGATTCCACCCAAGAAAGTATTCAAGATACTTCTATCATAGCTAGGGGACTGTGAGTCCCACCCTGATAATTGACATATACCACAGCTGTGATATTGTCTGTCTGAAAACAAATGAACGGTTCTCTCTTCAACAGAGGCCAAGCCTGAAGAGCCCTGAAAATTGCACGGAGTTCCAAAATATTGATTGGCAATCTCGCCTCTTGAGATTTCCAAACCCCTTGTGCTGTCAGAGATCCCTAAACAGCTCCCCAACCTGAAAAGACTTGCATCTGTTGTGATCACAGTCCAGGATAGACGAACCAAAGAGGCCCCTAGAATTATACGATGGTGATCTAACCACCAAGTCAGAGATAGTCAAACACTGGGATTTAATTATATTAATTGTGATATCCTTGTATAATCCCTGCACCATTGATTCAGCATACAAAGCTGGAGAGGTCTCATATAAAGACAAGCAAAGAGAATCGCGTCCGATGCTGCAGTCATGAGACCTAAAACTTCCATGCACATAGCTACTGAAGGGAATAATAGAGACTGAAGGTTCCGACAAGCTGAAACCAATTTAAATTGTCTCTTGTCTGTTAGAGACAGAGTCATGGACACTGAATCTATATTGAAACCTAAAAAGGTGACCCTTGTCTGAGGAATCAATTAACTTTTTGGTAAATTGATCCTCCAACCATGTCTTTGAAGAAACAACAGTAGTTGATTCGTGTGAGATTCTGCAGAACGTAAAGACTGAGCAAGTACCAAGATATCGTCCAAATAAGGAAACACCGCAACACTCCGCTCTCTGATAACAGAGAGTAGGACACCAAGAACCTTTGAAAAGATTCCTAGAGCTGTCGCTAGACCAAAAAGGAAAAGCAACAAATTGGTAATGCTTGTCTAAAATAGAGAATCTCAGAAATTGAAAGCAATCTGGATGAATCAGAATATGAAGATATGCATCCTGTAAGTCTATTGTGGGCATATAATGCCCTTGCTGAACAAAAAGCAGAATAGACCTTATAGTCACCATTTTGAAGTTGGTACTCTTACATATCGATTCAAAATTTTTAGATCCAAAACTGGTCTGAAAGAAATTACTTTCTTTGGGACAATAGATTTGAATAAAAACCCCAGACCCTGTTCCTGAAACGGAACTGGCATGATTACCCCAGATAACTCCAGGTCTGAAACACACTTCAGGAAAGCCTGAGCCTTTTATTTTTTTAAATGAATTTTTATTCAGTTTTAGAATGTAAGATAACACTTGGGGACACGCAGGACCCCTGTTCCAACATAAACAGACAAAAAGGATCGGACACGCAGGTCCGGTTGCAATAGCTGTCAAAACATTGATACATCATAAGTAAATTGCAGGGATTTGTGGTGAAAATAATTCACCAAGATTGAACCCTAGTGTGGGCTCAGAACATGGGAGGGGGGGGGGGGAGGTGATGCTTATAAATTAAATTTAATGTTCCAAAGAGCAAGTCAGCAAAAAATTGCTGTACTATGTAGTAATGGGTAGGTAATGGGCAGGTTCTGCCAACATCTAGGAATGTGGGTAACAAGAAAAAATTCCAGAGACAAGTGAGATGCAAATTGTACCTAGTACACACTGTACGTAGCACCCACTGTACCTAGCACTCATTGTGCCTAGCCCACACTAAACCTAGCACTCATTGCACTCAGCACTCATTGTACCTTGCACACGCCGTACCCAGCCCACACCATACGCAGCACGTTATACCTAGCACACGCTGTACTTAGCACACGCCGTACCTAGCACACACCGTGCCCAGCAAACATAGTACCTAGCACACATTGTACTTAACACTCATTGTACCTAATTCACTTTGTACCCAGCACACACTGTTCCTAGCACTCATTGTACCTAGCACACACTGTACCTAGCACTCATTGCACCTAGCACACACTGTACCTAGCCCTCATTGTACCTGACACACAGTGCATCTAGCCCACATTGTACCTAGCATACATTGTACCTAGCACACACTGTACCTAGCCCTCATTGTACCTGACACACAGTGCACCTAGCCCACATTGTACCTAGCATACGTTGTACCTAGCACACACTGTACCTAGCCCTCATTGTACCTGACACACAGTGCACCTAGCCCACATTGTACCTAGCATACATTGTACCTAGCACACACTGTACATAGCCCTCATTGTACCTGACACACAGTGCACCTAGCCCACATTGTACCTAGCATACATTGTACCTAGCACACACTGTACCTAGCCCTCATTATACCTGACACACAGTGCACCTAGCCCACATTGTACCTAGCATACATTGTACCTAGCTCACATTGTACTTAGCACACATTGTACCTAGCACACATAAAGCCTGAGCCTTTACCGAGTTTGCTAGAATGCGTGAGAGAAAAAAATCTTCTCACAGGCGTTCTTACTCTGAATCCTATTCTGTACCCCTGAGAGACAATATTCTGAATCCAATGATTTTGGACCGAATTGATCCAAACATCTTAAAAAAAATCTTAATCTGCCCCCTACCAGCTGAGCTGGAATAAGATTTGCACCTTCATGCGGATTTAGGGGCTGGCTTTGATCTCTTAAACAGATTAGATTTATTCCAATTTGAAGATAGCTTCCAATTGGAAACAGATTCCTTGAGGGAGAATTAGGTTAGAAGCTTTAAATTTACCCTTAGATCTTATCTTGAGGCAAAAAAACTCCCTTCCCCCCAGTGACAGTTGAAAATATTGAATCCAACTGAACCAAATAATGTATTACCTTGGAAGGAAAGAAATAGCAATCTGGACTTAGAAGTCATATCAGCATTCCAAGATTTAAGCCACAAAGCTCTTCTAGCTAAAATAGCTAAAGACAGAGATTTAACATCAATTTTGATGATAACAAAAAATGTCATCACAAATGAAATTATTAGCATGTTGAATCACGTTAACAATGCTAGACAAATCATGATCCGATACTTGTTGCGCTAAAGTTTCCAACCAAAAAGTTGAAGCAGCTGCAACATTAGCCAGAGGAATTGCAGGCCTAAGAAGAAGACCTGAAAATAAATAAGCTTCCCTTAGATAAGATTCAAGTTTCCTATCTAAAGGATCATAACAAGAAGTACTATCTTCCGTAGGAATAGTAGTACGTTTAGCAAGAGTAGAGATAGCCCCATCAATTTTGGGGATCTTTTCCCAAAACTCCAATCTAATTGCTGGCAAAGGATACAATTTTTTAAACCTTAAAGAAGAAATAACAGAAGTACCAGGCCTATTCCATTCCTTAGAAATCATATCAGAAATAGCATCAGGAACTGAAAAAAACCTCTGAAATAACCACAGGTGGTTTATAAACAGAATTTAAACCTTTACTAGCTTAAAAATCAAGAGGACTAGTCTCCTCAATATCCAATATAATCAACACTTCTTCAACAAAGAACGAATGTACTCCATTTTAAATAAATAAGTAGATTTGTTAGTGTCAATATCTAAGGAAGGAACTTCTGGATCAGATAGATCCTCATCAGAGGAGGATAATTCAGTATGTTGTTGGTCATTTGAAATTTCATCAACTTTATGAGAAGTTTTAAAAGACCTTTACATTTATTAGAAGGTGGAATGGCAGACAAAGCCTTCTGAATAGAATCAGCAATAAATTCTTATAAATTCACAGGTATATCTTGCACATTAGATGTTAAAAGAACAGCAACAGGCAATGTACTATTACTGATGGACACATTCTCTGCATGTAAAAGTTTATCATGACAACTTATTACAAACCACAGCTGGAGATATAATCTCCACAAGATTACAACAAATGTACTTAGCTTTGGTAGAACTGTTATCAGTCAGCAGGATTCCAACAGTGATTTCTGAGACAGGATCAGATTTGAGACATCTTGCAAATGTAAGAGAAAAAACAACATATAAAGCAAAATGATCAATTTCCTTATATGACAGTTTCAGGAATGGGAAAAAATGCAAACAGAATAAGCCTCTGACATAGAAAAAGGCAAGAGGCAAATAGGAATGGGGCCTAAAATAATGAAAATATTTGGCGCCAAGTATGACGCACAACAAACATAAAAATATTTTTTGGCGCCATAAATGTCCGGAAACGACACACTTGCGTCATAGATGATACAACCTTGTGAAAGGACCCGGCATCAACTAAGACGCTGGAATGACGAATTTGCGCCAAAAAATCTTGTGCCAAAAATGACGCAATAAACTTTAGCATTTTGCGCCCTCGCGAGCCCAATTCTGCCCGCGATATAGAAAAAAACAAACCAGTCTATTGAAAAAAGACTACACCCCAGGTAAGAAATACATTTCTAAAAAATGCATTTCCCAGATATGAAACTGACAGTCTGCAAAAAAAGGAAATACATGAACCTGACTCATGGCAAATATAAGTACAATACATATATTTAGAACTTTATATAAATGCATAAAGTGCTAAGCCATAGCTGAGGTGTCTTAAGTAATAAAAACATACTTACCCAAAGACACCCATCCACATATAGTAGACAGCCAAACCAGTACTGAAACAGTTATCAGTAGAGGTAATGGTATATGAGAGTATATCGTCGATCTGAAAAGGGAGGTAGGAGATGAATCTCTACGACCGATAACAGAGAACCTATTAAATAGATCTACCGTGAGGAAAACCATTGCATTCAATAGGTGATACTCCCTTCACGTCCCTCTGACATTCGCTGTACTCTGAGAGGAATCGGGCTTCAACAATGCTGAGAAGCGCATATCAACGTAGAAATCTTAGCACAAACTTACTTCACCACCTCCATAGGAGGCAAAGTTTGTAAAACTGAATTGTGGGTGTGGTAAGGGGTGTATTTATAGGCATTTTGTGGTTTGGGAAACTTTGCCCCTCCTGGTAGGATTGTATATCCCATACGTCACTAGCTCATGGACTCTTGCCAATTACATGAAAGAAAGACTATTAGCAGATAAGAAATAGACTAAGAATCACAATAGGGATGAGAATAATAAACAGAATAAAACAAATGAATTACCAGTTATAGTAACAATACAACCAAGTGCTTAATATAATAAAGAACAATTGAAACATTCTACAAACTGATTTACAGAGGTTAACTATCTCAGGGCTGTCAGCTAAAAGAGCTCCTGTGATCGAGTAATAACGTATGAATATGATGAAGGAATGCTGCTTGCACAGGAAGGGTACGTTCACATGTGGCAGACCATATATAACATGCGACTAGGAAATAAAAGCGATACCTTTGTATCAAGTGAAACAGATTAGACTGTACGTCTAAATACATAGTATATACCTATTAACATGCCAACTGTGCAACAAGCAGTACGTAGGGTGTTCTAGTAGAATGTTAAAGGACCATGTCAGAGATCACTTGAATGACCCCCCTAGAACACCTTTTGCCAAACACTTTGCACAGCACAAAGTACAAAATGGGAGACCAGAAATACTTCAAGTTCAGTGTATTGATTATGTCTTAGGTAGTAGGAGACGAGGAAATAGGTTTGGAAAATTGTTAAACAGGGAGGCTTACTGGATCTTCACCTTAAAAAGCAAAGAACCTAAAGGTATAAATGTTAGATGGGATATTGAGCTATATTTAGGAAAGTGATAGTTGTAGATAGATACCACTTACATCTCCAGCATAAGAGAAATAGAACACTCTGGATACTAAGATTGCGTTTGTTTCTATACGCTACGGAGACTATTTTTTAAGGAGACTAAAGAAAGTACATCTGTCCACCCAGATTTTGGTTAATTTCTATTGCTGCGCCATTGAGAGTATTCTTACCAACTGTATCTCGGTGTGGTATGGTAACTGTACCAATCTTGACCGAAAAGCTTTACAACGGGTGGTGAAAACTGCCCAGTACATCATCGGTGTCCAGCTACCCTCTATTGAGGATCTTCAGTATAAGTGATGCCTACAAAGGGCGCACTGTATCATTGGAGATTCTTCCCATCCCAGCCATGGACTATTTGTTCCCTTGCCATCTGGGCGGCGGTACAGGAGACTGAATAGCAAGAGAGTCAGGCTTAAGAATAAGTTTTTCCCCAGAGCTGTTGCTTTGCTGAATACAAATACTCAATGCTGATTTTTCTTAAATTTTTATCGTCTCTTTATTTAGATTATTCTATTTTGTTTTTAAAACTGCAGGCTCTCTCGGATTACAATTGCTGTTTATCACCGTTATTTATATTATACAATTGCTGTTTATGACCGTTATTTATATTATACAATTGCTGTTTATCACCGTTATTTATATTATACAATTGCTGTTTATCACCGTTATTTATATTATACAATTGCTGTTTATCACCGTTATTTATATTATACAATTACTGTTTATCACCGTTATTTATATTATACAATTGCTGTTTATCACCGTTATTTATATTATACAATTGCTGTTTATCGCCGTTATTTATATTATACAATTACTGTTTATTGCCGTTATTTATATTATACAATTGCTGTTTATCACCGTTATTTATATTATACAATTGCTGTTTATCACCGTTATTTATATTATCATCTGTGCACATCGCATGGATTGTATTATGCACACATCCATATCACATTGATCATTTGTATTACACTATCACACTTCTCCTGTGCTTTATATATATTCTTCTTGTACAACTGACTGCTGTCTAATACTGATTTGCACTATGCACTTTTTTACACCAATCGATAACTTGTATCGCATTCACATCCTTTTCTTGGTGTGTCTCATATATTCTTCTTGTACAACTGACTGCTGTCTAATACTGATTTGCACTATGCACTTTTAAAATCACATTGATAATTTGTATAATATTGTTACATTTTCTTCTGTGTCCTATACATTCTTTTTCATACAACTGGCTGCTGCTTGTTACCGATTTGCACTATGCACTTTTACTATATATTCTTGGAATTCTGCACGCTATATTATGTGTATTTAACATCTAAGTTTTTGCATTTTTTATAATTATTTATAGCTACTATTGTATTTTGCACCTTATCTATTTGCAATGTCTGGGTTAGATGTTTTAACACATTTCGTTGCCCTGTTTTTCTACTTGTGCAATGACAATAAAAAGGAATCTAATCTATACAGTAAATGTCTTATTATTTTATGGTTGAACTCTAATGTGAGAAAATGGACATGCGCTCCCAACATAGCTGGAACAATGATTATTAAAATTCCATATGTGAAATGATGTAATGGAAAGCCAAACTGGCTATTTTGAAGCACTGATAACACTGGCACATGTCGGATTAAGGAATAAGTGTTCCACATTTAGTTGAAACGACTTCTGTCAAAGTTGTATAAGTGATATGAATTAGAGTCAAATTTAATCGACTAACCAATTGGATGACGAGAAAATACCGCCATGTGTCTGGCAAATAAGGGGAGTATGTCATTTCCGGTTTTCGAGTGAACAGTGCGCGACCAAGAGGAATTTAAATGCAATCGTGTTTGCAGACAGCTATCTTTAAGAAAGCAGCAAGCGGAACGCGTTGGTTGCATGCTGGATGGGACACAGCGGGATGTGACTGTGAATACTTATCACTTGGAACTATTACTTTAAACATACAAAATAAAATGTACACGTTTTAACTATTAAGTAGCCTCGGTAGTGTACAGGGTTAATTGCACACTAGTGAACTTGATGCTTTGATATTGCTCCGGACTTGCTATTTGCAAACATTGGGCAGTTTTATGGCTTGGGATTGAGCCATTGAATATATATTCAGTGAAGTGGTGCTGTATGTGTGAATATGAACTAAACCCACAGTTTAGTTCTGTAAGATGACGTCTCATGTTTCACTTAAAGAATCACAGGAAATATTTCAAGAATGTCAAATTTGGTGCACTTTCTTGTACAATCTAGACAAGGAATAAAATGGCCTACAGGGGCCCCTGGAGCATATTGGGGCCCCTGCACAGCTGTACGCTGACAAGAGACAGACATAAGTATTGGAGATTACAGCGATAACGATTGTGTAACTAGGGCACCTTGCTTCATTAAAGTCAAAATTAAACTCTTGATTAAAAAAGATTGGAAAGTTGTTTAATATTGTACAATGTACTTCTATTATCGAATTAGCTGTGTTGTCTTGGTAACCATTGATGAAAAGCGTGCATAGGTAGGCTCGGGAGCAGCACATATATGCCTCTTGTCATTGGCTCACCTGATGTGTAGTGCATTACTGCTCCTTCAACAAAAGAAATCATGAGAATGAAGCAGACGACAGATGTACAGAGAGTCGTTTAAACTGTATCTTGTATCAGATTACTGCTCACCCTTGTTACCTGAATACTTACAGTATTGCCCAGCAGCATGTCCCTGACTGTGCCTGACTCTCCCTGACATTACAGTATTGCCCAGCAGCATGTCCCTGACTGTGCCTGACTCTCCCTGACATTACAGTATTGCCCAGCAGCATGTCCCTGACTGTGCCTGACTCTCCCTGACATTACAGTGATCAGACCTTTAGCTATATCCATCGTACAACAGAGAGAGAAGTATAGCACTTGCTGTTATTGTGCCTGACATTACAGTGATCAGACCTTCAGCTATAACCATCATACAACAGAGAGAGAGAAGTGTAGCACTTGCTGTTATTGTGCCTGACATTACAGTGATCAGACCTTCAGCTATAACCATCGTACAACAGAGAGAGAGAAGTGTAGCACTTGCTGTTATTGTGCCTGACATTACAGTGATCAAACCTTTAGCTATAACCATCTTACAACAGAGAGAGAGAAGTGTAGCACTTGCTGTTATTGTGCCTGACATTACAGTGATCAGACCTTCAGCTATAACCATCGTACAACAGAGAGAGAGAAGTGTAACACTTGCTGTTATTGTGCCTGACATTACAGTGATCAGACCTTCAGCTATAACCATCGTACAACAGAGAGAGAGAAGTGTAGCACTTGCTGTTATTGTGCCTGACATTACAGTGATCAGACCTTCAGCTATAACCATCGTACAACAGAGAGAGAGAAGTGTAGCACTTGCTGTTATTGTGCCTGACATTACAGTGATCAGACCTTCAGCTATAACCATCGTACAACAGAGAGAAGTGTAGCACTTGCTGTTATTGTGCCTGACATTACAGTGATCAGACCTTGAGCTATAACCATCGTACAACAGAGAGAAGTGTAGCACTTGCTGTTATTGTGTCTGACATTACAGTGATCAGACCTTTAGCTATAACCATCGTACAACAGAGAGAAGTGTAGCACTTGCTGTTATTGTGTCTGACATTACAGTGATCAGACCTTTAGCTATAACCATCGTACAACAGAGAGAGAGAAGTGTAGCACTTGCTGTTATTGTGCCTGACATTACAGTGATCAGACCTTTAGCTATAACCATCGTACAACAGAGAGAGAAGTGTAGCACTTGCTGTTATTGTGCCTGACATTAATATGATCAGACCTTTAGCTATAACCATCGTACAACAGAGAGAGAGAAGTGTAGCACTTGCTGTTATTGTGCCTGACATTACAGTGATCAGACCTTCAGCTATAACCATCATACAACAGAGAGAGAGAAGTGTAGCACTTGCTTTTATTGTGCCTGACATTACAGTGATCAGACCTTCAGCTATAACCATCATACAACAGAGAGAAGTGTAGCACTTGCTGTTATTGTGCCTGACATTACAGTGATCAGACATTGAGCTATAACCATCGTACAACAGAGAGAGAGAAGTGTAGCACTTGCTGTTATTGTGCCTGACATTACAGTGATCAGACCTTTAGCTATAACCATCGTACAACAGAGAGAGAAGTGTAGCACTTGCTGTTATTGTGCCTGACATTACAGTGATCAGACCTTTAGCTATAACCATCGTACAACAGAGAGAGAAGTGTAGCACTTGCTGTTATTGTGCCTGACATTACAGTGATCAGACCTTCAGCTATAACCATCGTACAACAGAGAGAGAAGTGTAGCACTTGCTGTTATTGTGCCTGACATTACAGTGATCAGACCTTTAGCTATAACCATCGTACAACAGAGAGAGAGAAGTGTAGCACTTGCTGTTATTGTGCCTGACATTACAGTGATCAGACCTTTAGCTATAACCATCGTACAACAGAGAGAGAGAAGTGTAGCACTTGCTGTTATTGTGCCTGACATTACAGTGATCAGACCTTCAGCTATAACCATCGTACAACAGAGAGAGAGAAGTGTAGCACTTGCTGTTATTGTGCCTGACATTACAGTGATCAGACCTTCAGCTATAACCATCGTACAACAGAGAGAGAGAAGTGTAGCACTTGCTGTTATTGTGCCTGACATTACAGTGATCAGACCTTCAGCTATAACCATCGTACAACAGAGAGAGAGAAGTGTAGCACTTGCTGTTATTGTGTCTGACATTACAGTGATCAGACCTTCAGCTATAACCATCGTACAACAGAGAGAGAGAAGTGTAGCACTTGCTATTATTGTGTCTGACATTACAGTGATCAGACCTTTAGCTATAACCATCGTACAACAGAGAGAAGTGTAGCACTTGTTGTTATTGTGCCTGACATTACAGTGATCAGACCTTTAGCTATAACCATCTTACAACAGAGAGAGAGAAGTGTAGCACTTGCTATTATTGTGCCTGACATTACAGTGATCAGACCTTTAGCTATAACCATCGTACAACAGAGAGAGAGAAGTGTAGCACTTGCTGTTATTGTGCCTGACATTACAGTGATCAGACCTTTAGCTATAACCATTGTACAACAGAGAGAGGTGTAGCACTTGTTGTTATTGTGCCTGACATAAGGGATTAAATGCCTATCAGTTGTTACCAGCAGAGAGGCTTACATAACTTAACACAAATATAACTTAACACTTTATTTAACTTAACCTAATAAATAACGACACAGAAACTGGTTATGGGTAAACTATTTGACCGTCACAGGGCAAAATATTTATTAAACTGAACGCATCAGAAAAAACTGCACAACAGGCAAGATGGCGGCAAGCGCTTATCCTAAAACATAACCCAGCACTGCAAGAGGTAAGCGGCCCAAAACGGAATCTGCAGCAGAGAGGCTCTCTGCTCAAGGAAACGCTACTGAGGGGTGTCGAGCTCTTGTGACCCACCCGCAAGGGGAAGGAGGGGCACCCCACGTGCACTTGGGGACATCCGCCCCTCCCACTTTTAGACTGGTCATCGCTCACCCCTTTTCGCCATTCCCTACGCAACAGGGCCGCTACCTCCCGCCGTGAGGGTGTCAGAGAAGGTCTCTGTATCCCAGCCGCTCGAACTGAGAAATCCAGAGAGGAAAGCTGGAACTATCCTGCTATGGACTTCAAAGGCTAGCCTGACTAGGCATGCCCAGGTCCCGTAAATTAACTAGCTAGAGTAGCCATCTTGCCAAAAAGGGAGGGAGGGCGGGAAAACGTCTCTGCTCAGGATCCAGGAAGAAGAGGGCCAGTGATCAGTGTTGCACACTTTTAAGGTAAGAAGGGGAGCTCCTCCCTACACTAGCAAAATTGTTGCAACTAACCCCACACTGCCTCTTCTCCTATCTCACTCCTTTCAGCATTAACCCTTAGCTTGTTTCAGTCCCATGCTGGTCCCTCCACTGTCTTAAGGGATTAAATGCCTATCAGTTGTTACCAGCAGAGAGGCTTACATAACTTAACACAAATATAACTTAACACTTTATTTAACTTAACCTAATAAATAACGACACAGAAACTGGTTATGGGTAAACTATTTGACCGTCACAGGGCAAAATATTTATTAAACTGAACGCATCAGAAAAAACTGCACAACAGGCAAGATGGCGGCAAGCGCTTATCCTAAAACATAACCCAGCACTGCAAGAGGTAAGCGGCCCAAAACGGAATCTGCAGCAGAGAGGCTCTCTGCTCAAGGAAACGCTACTGAGGGGTGTCGAGCTCTTGTGACCCACCCGCAAGGGGAAGGAGGGGCACCCCACGTGCACTTGGGGACATCCGCCCCTCCCACTTTTAGACTGGTCATCGCTCACCCCTTTTCGCCATTCCCTACGCAACAGGGCCGCTACCTCCCGCCACAAGATAGCATAACATAATGCTAACCTTGCCGCCACCTAACAACCACAACCTGCTTACAGGCGGGTTCCTATAGAATTTTTAATATCCTCAATAAAGATATCTAGGGCTACATTCTGCAGGTGAACCCTATCCCTTCTATAGAAATGCTGCTTGTCGGACGTGATGGAGTCGTGTTTAACCACGAAACCTCCCACTCCCGTGACGGTCCTACCAATCGAGGCATTGATCTTTTTCCTAACTCGATAGGCTGCGCTATGACTGACCATGTGCCGCCATTCCAGTCTGGGAATAATATTAGACCACCCGATTACAACGTTCGGGATTCTGATCTTAATCCATGCAATCCCGGCCTGCATGATTTTTGTCAATTCCAACACTGGAATGGCGCCCACATCGTTACCGCCCAGGTGAATAATCAATATGTGGGGCTTACCCCAGCGAACTAGGGCCTCGGAAATAAGGGGGGCTAACCTAGGCCAACACATGCCCCTCTCCCCTAACCATCTAATCAATGCTTTAGTTGCAGGGAAACCCAGTGACTGACCCCCGGGGAGGGATAAACAGCGGATGCATGCCCAATGGACATACGAGTGCCCGACAATCCACACTCTCCTGGCTCCCTGTGCGGTTCCTGCAACGACAAACAGTGTAAACAACACAGAAATGGAAGGGAAACATTAAACAACTGGCCGAACATAACCGCGATATCTGTTGGACCGCCATCTACCCACATGTCGAATAGCATCTGCTGAGGAACCTGTCATCGCAGCGTTAGTCGCAGCCCCTATACGGAAAGAATGGGAGGCAATCCTGGTTCCGTCTAAACCGGCAGCTGCCACTGCCTTTGCTAAAACTTTGCGAAACTGGTAAATGGACAACGCACAACCATCAGCATGTATTAACAGGGACCCCGGGTTGCCTGGTCTCACTTCCCAAAAGTGTGAAAGAGCTAATACCGGGCAGCACCATCCCGATGTTTTGGGCATAGAAATCCACACCCCTTTTCCCTGCTGATCTGTCTTTGACCGTGGTAGATATAGCAACAGGGAATCTGTTGCAAACCGTAAATGTTCGGCCAACAGGCCCCTGTCAAGTTGTGTCTTGGAGGGGGATACTAATTCACCAACCCTAAGGGCTGCAGAATAAGCCAGGACAAAGGCTGCACGAAACAGGGAAAACTCGTATGGCGTAGCGCAAACCTGCCCTAACGCCTCCACCAGCCGCTCAAGCCGAGCGAGGGTAATGGGCTCCCTAGGGTCTTTATGCTGGGGCTGCGATCTTCCCCACCCTTTAACTACCTGCCGCACAAAGAAAGCGCTAGTTGGGTCAGGCATGCCCATGGTGCGAAAGAAAAATGACAATGCCGCAAGCCGCGAGTGAATACCTCCATGCCGAACCCCAGCCTGCCTGAGACTCACCAGCCAATCACACAATGTAGCTTGAGATGCCTCCACAGCTTCCAAATCTTGATGATGGCAGAATCTTTCCCATTCGTCCCACAAGCTCGTGTAAGAGCGCCAAGTAGACGGGGCTAGTGAAGCCCGTACTAAAGGGAGCAGGGATATCCACGACTTAGAAGCTGCCAAAGAAAACCGGGACAGGGTAAACCTTCTGGAGCAGCATTAGGAGCAAGACGTCTAAAAGTCGCCCAATCGAATCTCGATAGAGCATCCGCAAGCACATTATTAACACCGGGGACATGCTGAGCTTGAAATTGAATATTAAGCTCTAAACAACGCAACACCAAGCGTCTGAGCAAACAGACTACCGCAGCCGAAGTTGCTGATAGGTTATTGACTGCGTGGACAACACTAAGGTTGTCCGTCCAGAAAATGACCGCTTGATTTTCAAAGCATGTTCCCCATAATTCAACTGCTAGCACTATCGGGAACAGTTCTAACAATGTAAGGTTTCGCGTCAGACCCTTTGCATTCCAGTCTGAAGGCCAGGGGCCTGCGGACCATTGCCCCTGAAAATAGGCCCCATATCCTTTAGACCCCGCTGCGTCTGTAAACAAATGCAACGATTGGCTAGAAGTAGGGGAAGAGCGCCAAAGACAGATGCCATTAAAATTCCTTAAGAAGTCTTCCCAGACTTGCAAATCAGCTTTCATGCCTTCAGTGACTCTAATTCTTTTCGACGGTGCGGGAGACCCTTTTAACTTACTTTCCAACCTTCTGTTAAAAACCCTCCCCATAGGGATTACTCTGCCTGCAAAATTAAGGAGGCCCAGCAAGGATTGGAGTTGGCGAAGTGAAACATCACGACTGGTTAAAGTCGATTGCACCGTAAGTAACATGGCTTGAACCTTTTCAGGAGGTAACCTACACAGCTGCTTTTCAGTGTCAATTTGGATACCTAGGAATGTGAGGCAAGTGCATGGACCCTCAGACTTGTCTTCCGCGAGAGGAACCCCAAACTGTGACATGAGATCTCTCATGGACTGCATCAGCAACTGGCAATCCCGCAAATCCTTTCTACCTACCAGGAGAAAGTCATCTAGGTAATGAGCTATGAAATTTCCACCCACCCGCTGGCTGACTGCCCAATGTAGAAACGTACTAAATGTCTCAAAAAGAGCACAGGAAAGGGCACAGCCCATCGGAAGGCAACGGTCTACATAGTAGCCACCCTCAAATTTAATTCCCATGAGAGGGAAGGCTGCTGGGTTCAGCGGCAGCAAACGGAAGGCGGCCTCAATATCAAGTTTTGCCAGTAGGGCCCCTCTCCCTGCCGACCGAACCAGCTATAAGGCGCTGTCAAACGATTGATACTTCACTGAGCTCATATCTGGGTCAATGGCATCATTGACAGAAGTGCCCCTGGGGTGAGATAGATGTTGAATTAGCCGAAATTTACCTGCCTCCTTCTTTGGCACAACCCCTAGAGGGGAAATCACCAAACCTTGAAGGGGGGTGGAAGGAAATGGGCCTATTATCCTTCCCAACTGAATTTCTTTATTCAATTTCGATCTAACAACGTGCGGAAACTGATAAGCTGATTTTTTTTTTTTTTTTAAATATCATTTTTTATTAGGGAGAGCAAAAACAGAACGCACAGAGGATACATAGATTCAATGTACAATTTACAATTAATAGGTAAGATTACAGTATATAACAATAGCAGGAGTAAACATAATCATGAGGAGTGTTATTCACTGATACATATTGACATTTCCGCCAGTCATTGATCTACAAGTGAGTATAAAAGTTACCTCTGTACGTGTCTGCCATCCCCAGGCATTTTAAAGTATTTTTTTAAACCAAAACGTTCCTAAATACACTAACTTAATAGCTAAAAAAATAAAAAATAAAAAATAAACTAAACTATTACTAAACCACTTAAGGCCCTACTGTGGGGCCGGTCGAGGTCTGGCAGAGGGAGAAAGAAAAAAAAAAAAAAAAAAAAAAAAAAAAAGGAGAGAGAAGGGGGTTGGGGGGAGGAGGGAAAGAGGGGGGAGGTGGTGTAAAGGGGTGAGCGCGATGGTTTGGAGGATGAGATGCGGGTGCGTGTGGAGCACGATGCGGGGCCTAAAGCTAAGCCACTAACCATGCTCCTGAAGCAGGTGAGCCCAGTCACCCCTTAAAGTGCTTTCCATAAAAATCACAGAGTCTTTAAATGGCTTGAGAATGAGCCTCTGTATTTCCAGTTCAAAGGTGAGAATTAATCTGCGCCACTTACGTAGGAATAGGCTCAATCTGTTCTGTACATCTATCCTGACGTCCATTTGCTCAATGAATAATTGGGATTGTAAAAGGTTCTTAAAGCCTTTAAATGAGGGGCCAGTGTTGTTAATCCAGTGTTTCAATATGTGTTTCCTAGCCACTAGCATGATTAAGCTCAGTACTGAGTCATGTTGTTTGTGTCGGTCATCCCAGCATAGGAATATGATGGTTTCGGGGCGTATCTCAAGCTGTATCTGGAGTTTTTGTTTCAGCCAAAACTGGATTTTACCCCAATATTGCCTGACCAGAGGGCACTCCCATACATAATGGAGGAGATTAGGGTTATCTAGTGAGCATTTAGAGCATTTATTTGTATGGGTGGGAATCCACTTGGCCATAACTCTGGGTGTGAAGTATGCCCTATGTAAGAAGCGTACTTGGGATTCTCTAAGCGTGGCTGAAAGGGTTGCTTTCCTGTTTTTTTCCATACTATTCTTAATTTCCACCCATGTAGTCTCTCCCAGTCCCTCTCTAATCCAGCCTGTCTGTATAGATGGTTGTAACTTTGGGAGATGGCGTTGCAATAGGGTTTGATATATTTCTGAGAGAGAAAACCTGCCCATGGCATATAGTGATTGAGTGAGGCGGAAAGGGGATCCCTCCCAAAAATCAGTTGTGTCTCTGACCAGTGTCCCAGCATAGTGGCGTATCTGGAGGAATGCGTAAAAGTGAGTTCTTGGCAAGCCATAGTCCCTCTGTAGGGCCCCAAATGTCGTGAAAGTTTTTGTTAGCGGATCAAAGAGAGGCTTGAGAGATTTTATCCCCTTCGCCTCCCACATCCTGAAAGGCTGGGTGTCAGATCCTGTCGGAAAGTCTGGGTTACTCCTGATAGGAAGATAAGGCGAAGCGTGGCAGGTTTTGCCTAGATATTTGTGGGCAAGGAGCCAGGCCTTCAGGGGGTCGCTGAATAAAGCGTTGAGACCCAGGTTCTTCAAGGCCTTCATGCTTGCAAGATGCGGAAGGTAGGCCAGGGAAATGTCCCCCAGCACTGCCTGCTCCAGATCTGGATGACAGAAGTGATGGGTGCCTACCTGCCAATCCACTACCAGACGAATCAGAGCGGCCCAATTGTAAAGCCGGAAATCAGGGAGTGCTAAGCCTCCATTAAGGAATGTCATAGTAAGTTTTTCCCTCGAGATCCGCGATTTTTTCCCTTGCCAGATGAACTCTCTTGTTGCAGAGTTTAGAAGCTTGAGATCAGCTTTGCTCAAGAGTAGGGGAAGCATTAGAAGTGGGTATAAAACCCGGGGGAGCACCACCATTTTAAGCAGGGCAATTCTACCCGTCAACGATAATGGTAGGGATCTCCAACTGTTCATTTGGGCTTGAAGTTTAGCGCAAATGGGGGTTAAGTTGTCAGCATATAGCCTATTGGGGTTGGCTGAAATCTTAATACCGAGGTAGGTAATATTATGTTTGGCTATTGTAAAGGGGTAGTTCACCCCAGGGGTGGTTTTCCTGTTTAGCCAAAGGATCTCCGACTTTTGTACGTTTATTCTATAACCCGAGAATAGGCCAAAATTCTCAAGATCATTCATGATATTAGGCAGGTGTCTTTGAGGGTCCTGTACAAAGAGGAGCATATCATCGGCATATAGTGCCAAATGCTGTGGAGATCCTGCTATATCCACACCCGGGAAGGTCTGCCGCAGTTTAACGGCCAGGGGTTCTAACGCTATATTAAAGAGTAGGGGCGACAGGGGGCACCCCTGTCTTGTGCCCCTGTGTAGCTGGAAATCAGGCGAGAAGACATTGTTAACAATCACATTAGCCGTGGGCGAGTGGTAGAGATTTTTGATGAGAGTGAGAAAGGGGCCAAAGAAGTTGGCTTGGGACATAGTGTGGAGAAGGTGGTCCCATTCCACCCGATCAAAGGCCTTCTCTGCGTCAAGCGACAGCAGGAAGGCCTCCGAGTCAGCTGTCTCCGCTTGTTTCCTCGAGCCAGACCAGAAGAATTGAATTATCTGTAGGACCCTGCGTACGTTAACTACTGAAGAGCGCGCATGCATGAAGCCAGTCTGATCTTCATGGATGATAGTGGGTAGAATGAACTTAAGTCTCTCGGCGAACAATTTAGTAAGGATCTTATAGTCCGCGTTTAGCAGGGATATCGGTCTATAAGATTCGGGTAACAGGCAGTCCTTCCCTTCTTTATGAATCAAAGTGATGGAGGCCGATACAAATTCTGGGGAGGGTGCCGACTCCTCTCTAAGGTAGATAGAGAATAGATCCACAAGAGAGGGAGTGACCTGTGACTTAAGTAATCGATAAAATTCGATAGGTAATCCATCCGGACCTGGCGCCTTGCCCAGAGACATGGCCATGATGGTTCTCTCAACCTCGTCCCTCGCTATCGGAGCATTCAGTTTATTTAATTGCTCCTCTGAGATTTTTGGGAGCTCAACAGATTCCCAGAATCTGTCTCTCACTTCGTTTCCCGAGGGGAGCTCACTTGCGTAAAGGGTAGAGTAATAGGAGGCAAAAGCCTCCGCTATTTGATTGGAGTCTTTGAGCACTCTGCCACCCGCTCTTAAAGCAGCAATGTGTCTGGAGGAGTTATTGAGCTTCACTAGGGTAGCCAAAAGCTTCCCGGATTTATCCCCATAGCGATAGTATTTGCCGCGAGTCCGGAGGAGCGCTTGCGAGGCCTGGTGCGCCAGAAGCGCATCGTATTCTGTTTTGGTACCAACATATTTATGGTAGGAATCGTTAGAGGGGGTAGAACAATATTCGCGGTAGGCCTCTGCAAGGTTGTTCCTCAAGTTAACAACCTTTTCTAGACATTGTTTCTTTCTCCGGGCTAGGTAAGCGATAATATCACCCGAGAGCACCGCTTTGGCCGTAGTCCAGAAAAGTTCTGGAGTATGTATGTGTTGGATATTATTTGCCTTGTAATCATCCCAACAATGCGTTAGGTAGGCTTGGAATTCCTGGGATGTTACAAGATATCTCGGGAAGCGTAGAGTGCGTCTGTTGCCAACCCTGGGAGTTATATCCAGAAAAAGAGCTATGGGGGCGTGGTCAGAGACAATAATCTCGCCTATTTTAGTATCGATGACTCGGGTGATTAGAGAGTTTGAGATCATGAAGAGATCAATGCGCGACATAGAGGGTGTGGCCCGGGATACGCAAGTGTAATCCCTACCATCCGGATTAAGCTGTCGCCAAATGTCTGAGATATCAAGGGAGGTGGATAAGCCTCCAAACACATCTCTCTCAAATGTATCTGATACCCTAGGCAGGCTTCTCTCTGTGCATCTGTTGGGGTCTTTAAGCCTATCACAGTGAGGGTTTGGGGCCAGATTGAAATCCCCTCCTAGAATGATATGAGTCCCTAGAAAGGGAATGAGTGTTGTCAGTATGGAGTCCCAGAATTTTCTATCTTTTTGATTAGGGGCGTAGATGTTACATAGTGTGTAGATGTTGTCTGAGGTGCGAATCTTTGCGACAATGAATCTACCTTCAGGGTCTTTAAGTGTTTCCAGAACTTCATAGTTCAATTGTTTACCAAAGAGTATGGCCACTCCTCTGCTAGCTGACTTGTATGAGGCATACTCTACTCTACCCACCCAGTCAGTCTGTAGTTTACTGTGTTCCAAGTCCGAGAGGTGTGTCTCTTGTAGAAACACAATCTCCGCTCTTTTTTTCCTGAGGTGTGTTAGGATCGATTTTCTCTTGATGGGGGAATGAATTCCCCCTACGTTCCAAGAGTACAGATTAAATGTTTACTACTATCAATGATCCTAAGGTGGAGACTACATGGATGGCAAGGAAGTGTACAGTGCATACGGCATAGTAAGTGCAAAGGAGAGACATCAGAGAGAGGATAAGAGCATAATCATGAAGGAGGGAAGGGGGGGAACGGAAGAGAGGGAGAGGGGAGGAGGGGGGAGAGGAAGAAAAAAAAAAAAAAAAAAAAAAAAAAAAAAAAAGAGGGGGGGAGAGGAAGTTCACACCTCATACTTTGGTGACCTCCCATGGTGCGCGGCAAGACTCCCGGTTCAGCCTCACAGCACACCAATCCCTCGCCAGACCTCGCAAAGTGGAATTTCACCTTTAGTGTACCATGACTGCTACACTGTAAAAAAGAGTATATGATTGTCATTGAAAACCATTCTAACCCACAACTCAAAACATAACCACTAGAAGGTGGCGTGTTGCAACAAGGACATTTACCTTTAGATTTATGCATAAATAACAGAAGTACAAACACGGTAACTCTAACAAGGGACTCAAAGTGGTCCTCATAGAACAGTTTTACCCTTGGATTCCATGGCAGAGATTTAGTTTTAACATAATTAAAAGTAGGAAATATATTGAGACAAAAACAGTGTTCTTTATACTGGAATCTGAATGGAGGTGGTTTCCAAGAGGTAAGTATAACAAAAAGTTCAAAACATTTCAGGCAGAACTGAGTGAGGGGGGAGCACCCTAGTCGACCCTCCCTATTCTTCAACTGGGGCCTACACTGCATCTCACCCTCCCGCAGCTCACTAGGGGGACCAGGACCAGGGACCCCAGCCCGCTCAAGATTTTTCCCCAGGGAAAGGCTCAGTAGTAATACAGTCAACTGGATCAGCGTCAATACCATTCCAGCCATAGTGTTAGATTGTAGATGTAGTAATTAGGTATAAGGATTTAAATACAGTAAATATGAATCTATCAGAGCCATTCAGCCCTCACCTTCTCTCATCTGTCTCACTGGGCTACGCGTGGGGCTGCGTACAGGGGGTTCATAGTTATCAAGGAACTCCTGGGCGGCTGTTGGGGAATCAAAGAATCTAAGGCCCCTGGGGGTAACCAGTTTGAGTCTGGCAGGGTATAAAAGATACGCTTATCTGCCCTCCCTATGCAGTCGAGAGCAGAGAGGCGCGAACTCTCTGCGGCGTCTCATGAGATCCGCAGAGTAATCCTGAAACAACAGCAATCTCGCATTCTCAAACACCAGCTCATGCAATTTCCTGTAAGCTCTCAGGATGGCTGTTTTGGTCTGAAAATGTAAGAACTTTATCATTATGGGACGGGGTTGTGCCGGGTCCTGGCCCCCCCCTTTCCAGGCCCACTCTATGTGCCCTCTCCACTCCTCCAATTAAGTCTTTAGGAGAAAGTTTTAACAGAGACGGCAGGGTATTTTCAACGAAATGAATTAGATCGGATTGTTTGATGGATTCGGGAAGGCCAAGGAGACGCATGTTATTGCGCCTCGATCTATTTTCTAGATCATCTATTTTTGATTGGAGGGTTGCGGTTTGTCTCTCTAGCTGCTCTATCTTATGAGTGGTGGTGACATTAGAGTCCTCCAGGTCTGAAATTCTACCCTCTGCCTCCCCCATCCTGGTGGAAAACTGTTTAACCTCACCCGCTAGGGTGTCTACTCCCCTTTGAAGGTTGTCAATTTTAGGCATAAAGAGCATGGTAATTTGTTTGACAATGGGGTGTGTATCTAATAATTCGCCTTCTAGTGGAAAATCAGAACTGTGGCCTTGTGTAGTAGGATCATTTGTAGCCCTGAGACGGCGGTCATTAGCTTTATTGCGACTCGCCATTGGTGTGTTAGTTAGGTATTTCTCCATAAACCAATGAAAGATATGAGATAGATGGGTAGTGATCGAAGGGCAATATCGGGGAGCAGTGTTAAACTTGGATAAAATTCAGTTGTATACCTCGCCAGCAGGGGTACTAAATCACAATCAGGCAGTCAAATCTCGCAAGAAACAACACCCCTGAGCATGTCTAGCCTGAATGAAATAAAGTATGAATGGTTAAGTGCCAATGTGAACAATGTCAAAATCTGAGATTTAAGTTTCGAAAACCAACACAGTGTATACAGACAAACATTCACAAGGTCAGAATAATCACAGCAGAGTACTCTGGTTGCTGGGGAGAGAAAAGGGTTATGAACAGAAATTATTAGCAGTACAAAATTTCAGGTTCTATACAGCAAGCTCCACAGAGAAGCAAATGTGGTGGCCTGCAGCAAGGTGTCCACACATTCAGTATCCTAAGGATAGGAGGCCAAGAGTCCTTGTATGTGCAGTTCAATGAAACAGGTGGCTGTATGGTTAAGTGCCAATGTGAGCAATGTCAAAATCTAAAATTTGAGTTTCAAAAACCCACACAGTGTATGCAGACAAATATACACAAGGTCTGAATAAGCACAACAGTATGCTCTGGTTACTAGGGAGGAAAAAAAAGAAAAGGATTATGAACAGAATTTAGTAGCAGTGCAATATTTCAGGTTCTGTACAGCAGGCTCCACAGAGAAACAAATGTGGTGGTTTTGCAGCTAGGTGGCCACACATTCAGTATCCTAAGAATAGGGGACCAGGAATCCCTGTGTGTGCAGCTCAATAAAACAAATGGCAGTAAGCTCCACAGCCAAGAATCTGGGATCGCCGGGTCAGTTCTGCCTCAAAGCTGCTGAAGGGTGATAGGAGGCTATGCAGTTTAAAGGAGGCCTAGCATGTTAGGTAGGCTCTATTAGTTTAGTTTAATAAGAGGCTCTGTAGGAGTTGGGATCAGGTCTAGCGGTATTTGCAGTGACCCGGAGGAGCGTGGGCTGCCAACCCTGCTAATGTGAACCCGAGGCCTCCCAGTGATTAGTGTCCCCAGAGGGAAGAAATAGGAGAGCTGGTCATTTATGGATGGGCCTTAGGTGGAGCGGGTGTGTCCGGCACTGAGTAGGGGGCCTTCAGTTAGGGCAAAGTAAATAGGCTTACCCCCGGTGGGTCCTGTGGCTCCTGTTTGGCGTCTGCTGCAAGATGGGGCCCCTCGAGAAGGAGCCGCGCCGTTTCGCGCCAAAAGAGCAGTTCCGTGGCGGAGGCGATCTGCGGCGTGAGTCCCTTTCACCAGACCCTATTGAGCAGTCTGGGGGGTGATGTGAGGTAGCCCGGTGTCAGTGTCGGCAACTGCCGCGATCCCTGGTTGTTGCAAAGTGAGCGGTTTTTCCTCAATTCAGGATGGGGGTATGCCACGTGGGGCCAAGATGGCTGCTCGTCAGAGAGGAGATGTTCTCACCCGGTCCGGGAGGATGTCGGCTCAGATGGTTGCAGGCCGGCTTCTAGTGGTATTCCGGGGGTCAGGTGTTACCCCTTAGCTGCGATCTGTGTCCCGGTGTTTAGCAGCCCAAGCGGCGGGTCACAGTGGTGGAGCGATGTTAGCTCTCCTGAAAAAGACAGAGGGGGTCCCAGACCTAGCGATCCCTCCGCTCCGGGCAGCTGTATCTGCCAAGGATTTTTCAGTGGGCACCCGGTCAGCAGCAGGGCAGGCAAGAAGTAGATTCAGGGTGAAAACAAGTGTTCCAGGTCACTTTTTTAAAAGTTTTCATGTAGGTTCCGAGCGGAGCTCAATTCACCTGCTGCCGACCGCGGCGCCCGCCCACCGGAAGTTCCCTGATAAGCCGATTTTAAGTTTCTAGCACAAGGAGCCCCTTGTGGGCTTCGCATTAAAGGGATATGAAACCCGTACAAAAAACCGTCACGTAACAATATGGCGGCGTGGCGGTCTGGGTACATTCGTAGCCAGGGCTCAAGGGCGTGAACCCTCACCGGGGTTGGGGCCCTTTGAAACAGTCGCGAATCTGTTGGTGGCCCTATTAGCTTGGAAATCTTTTCTTTTGGAACATTCGCTGCCGGGGTGAGAACCCCCGCAGAACTTACATGTGTGGCGAAAGTTGCAGGAGCTACCTTTATCACACTTCCCATCCTGGTACGCCCAACAGGCAACACCCTTTCGCTTAGCTTTCGGTGAACGAAAGGACTGGTTCGCGACCCCCGTGGTTGAGGAGGAGGGAGGATGAGAGCCTAGGCGTTGCCAAAGGTGGGTATCGGTGGTGTCAAATGTAAGCACCGGATTCCCTGCCATCTTTTGCCTAAACTCAGAGTCATAGTCCCTCCATGCAGAATCTCCATACCTCCTCTGAATCCAGTGTATGTTATCAGTGTATTTCAAGATAGCATGACACTGGCTGGGGTACTTTTCTAAATAGCAGGAAGAGTATACCCTGAAACAAATGAGCCATTCATCAAAAGTTTCCGGGCGCTTGAACCGTTTAGGACCGGTGCCATCCATACTCTTCTCTTTTTGTCTATAAGCTTCTGCTGAAAGCTCAAAAACATTAACGTATCTCCCTTGCTGGATTTTTTTAACCGTCTTAGGTTTTAAATGTCCATGCAAAGAAGGGGTATAAGAGGGCAAAGAGTCACCGTGTAACGCGACTTTGCGCTCTGAACTAGGGGTAGGTAAAGGGCGCTCAATGAACTGTGCTGATGTGTCATGGGGATGCTCTGTCAAAGCTAGTTGCTGCTGCTGCTGCTGACCTGATTTCCTAAAAGTACCCCCTTGAAATTCCTGCCACATCTTTTTTACCATTGAGAACATACGTTTTTGGCCCTTAGTGTGCAGCCCCAATGAAGTGTCACTGTCAGATCCTGACTCAGTAAGTGATAAGTCATCTATGTCAGGTCGGTCATGTATAAAGGCCCCGGTCTTACCCTCTGCAGAGGATGCCGCTGCTTGAGCTGTCGCAACCGGCTGGGCTTCTCTCCTTGTGTCGGGAACTGCTGGCTGCTGAGCAGGTGCAGGTGGTGCGAGATCATGCTGTGGAGCCGCTGAATTAGCTGCCTGGGTAATACTAGCTGTGCCAGATGTGGAAGGCAAAACAGACTCCGTTTGAGCTGTACCCTGCAAAATAGACAAAATTTGGCGAGCACAACGAACACCAGCATTGGAAGGATTAACAGTTTCAATCCCCAGAGACTCATTCCCCAATACAGTGCCCCCTTGAACACCACACAAATTAGGCCTGTTCCCACTCAGCCCAGTCGTCACATTAGCCCTAGGCACACTAGTTAAGACATTCACATTGTCATGAGCATTCACACTGGCAATGAAAGCGTTAACTGGGACAGAAGATCTTTCATTCGCAACCTGCGCATTCACTTCCGCTTGAACCGCCCTACCACTTGCATGGAATTCACGCACACCTGCGGCATGCACTGGGTTAATAGTGTTTCCCCTCATAGCATTGTTAGTTAACCCTTGAAGCGCAGCATTGCTAGTTAAGGCATTTACATTATCAAGAGCATTCATAAGGGCATTCACATTATCATGAGCATTCACACTGGCAATGAAAGTGTTAACTGTAGCATCAGATCTTTCATTCTCAACCCGTGCAATCTCTCTCGCTTGAACTGCCCTACCACCTGCATGCAAATCACGCACACCTGTGGCATGCACTGGGTTAATAGTGTTTCCCCTCATCGCATTGTCAGTTAAGCCTTGAAGCGCAGCATCGCTGCTGTGAGCCTCGCCCCTGTCGCGGGGATAAACTTGGTCTGTACCCTTATATAACTGGGTATGTGTCACACGGCTATCTCTAACCAAACCTCTGTTTCTCATATTGGAGCGGCTGGACCCTCTCATTCCCCTCACTATGCTAGTTGTGGCACCTCGCCTTTGCCCTGAGAAACCTCTTATGGCCCCGCTCCCACGTGACGCCGCAGCAAAGTTAACCCTTCTCTGAACATTTTTCCTCCTTGTGCTGCCCCTCATGGAGACTGGCAATCGTTCCCCTACCGGTGTCCTCTCATGGTACTCACCTCCGGTGTAAATGAGAGGACCCGGTCGATTGCCGCCATCTCCGCGTGTGTCTTGCCGTGTATGGGCGGAAATGACGTCACCGGAAGGGGCGGGGCTTATCGCGCCCACTTCCGGATTCGCCGATGGAGCAGCCGCATGGATAGGAGCTACAGGAGGAGACATAGCCGACGCAAGGGACGCAAGTAAGGACGCCATCGCCGACGCAGCCGACGGGGGAAGCGCCGCAAAGAGGGAGGAGACAGAAGAGTCAGGTAAGTTACCCGGCAGTGCCCAAGAAGGCCCCCCCGCAACCGCCGCCATATTGGTGTTTCCACCCACAGCCGCCATATTGTGTGACATAGGGGGATGTTGAAGAGCCACCATGCTGGAGTCCACACCCACCGCCGCCATATTGGGGCCTACTACTAGGCCTTGCTGGGGATTAACATTGGCAGCGGTAGTGGTGGACTGAACATGGGGGCCAACATCATTGTGATGATGTATCACACAGGGGGAAGGGGGGACAGCAGAGGCGGTCGGTTCCCTAATTATACGTGGGGAAGGGGAATAACTTACTGCAGCACCTCTACCCTTATTAGGCTGTTTTTTAAGTAATGGGGTTGACACGCCTGGCCTGTCAGTAAACAGTTCAGGCGATTCTACCCTTTGTGCCAACACCTGTTCTCCCTGCTCTACCCCTGCCCCATCACCCTCTGCACCTAAGGCCTCTATGCTAGGGGCCCTGACCAGTGCCTCAGTGGCATAGGCCGATCCGGTGCAGCTAAAGTCATGCACTTCAGCAACTGTAGTAACTGATGTGTGTAAATGACTAGGAGCTGTAACAACTAAGCTATCAGGTTGTGTTTCAGGAACAAAATCATCTAAATCCTCCCCATTATCCATGTCACTTATCTGCTTTTCCTTTCCAGGTCTTGCAAAAGTCAGTGCATGGAATCTTTGAGGAGGGAGTCTGGTTCTTCTAGGACGCTGCATGAAGAAGTTTTGAATCAGCAAGTACTGCAAAAACGTCTCTGCTCAGGATCCAGGAAGAAGAGGGCCAGTGATCAGTGTTGCACACTTTTAAGGTAAGAAGGGGAGCTCCTCCCTACACTAGCAACATTGTTGCAACTAACCCCACACTGCCTCTTCTCCTATCTCACTCCTTTCAGCATTAACCCTTAGCTTGTTTCAGTCCCATGCTGGTCCCTCCACTGTCTTTACAGTGATCAGACCTTTAGCTATAACCATCGTACAACAGAGAGAGAAGTGTAGCACTTGCTGTTATTGTGCCTGACATTACAGTGATCAGACCTTTAGCTATAACCATCGTACAACAGAGAGAGAGAAGTGTAGCACTTGCTGTTATTGTGCCTGACATTACAGTGATCAGACCTTTAGCTATAGCCATCGTACAACAGAGAGAGAGAAGTGTAGCACTTGCTGTTATTGTGCCTGACATTACAGTGATCAGACCTTTAGCTATAGCCATCGTACAACAGAGAGAGAGAAGTGTAGCACTTGCTGTTATTGTGCCTGACATTACAGTGATCAGACCTTCAGCTATAACCATCGTACAACAGAGAGAGAGAAGTGTAACACTTGCTGTTATTGTGCCTGACATTACAGTGATCAGACCTTTAGCTATAACCATCGTACAACAGAGAGAGAGAAGTGTAGCACTTGCTGTTATTGTGTCTGACATTACAGTGATCAGACCTTCAGCTATAACCATCGTACAACAGAGAGAGAGAAGTGTAGCACTTGCTGTTATTGTGCCTGACATTACAGTGATCAGACCTTCAGCTATAACCATCGTACAACAGAGAGAGAGAAGTGTAGCACTTGCTGTTATTGTGCCTGACATTACAGTGATCAGACCTTCAGCTATAACCATCGTACAACAGAGAGAGAGAAGTGTAGCACTTGCTGTTATTGTGCCTGACATTACAGTGATCAGACCTTTAGCTATAACCATCGTACAACAGAGAGAGAGAAGTGTAGCACTTGCTGTTATTGTGCCTGACATTACAGTGATCAGACCTTTAGCTATAACCATCGTACAACAGAGAGAGAGAAGTGTAGCACTTGCTGTTATTGTGCCTGACATTACAGTGATCAGACCTTTAGCTATAACCATCGTACAACAGAGAGAGAGAAGTGTAGCACTTGCTGTTATTGTGCCTGACATTACAGTGATCAGACCTTCAGCTATAACCATCGTACAACAGAGAGAGAGAAGTGTAGCACTTGCTGTTATTGTGCCTGACATTACAGTGATCAGACCTTTAGCTATAACCATCGTACAACAGAGAGAGAGAAGTGTAGCACTTGCTGTTATTGTGCCTGACATTACAGTGATCAGACCTTCAGCTATAACCATCGTACAACAGAGAGAAGTGTAGCACTTGCTGTTATTGTGCCTGACATTACAGTGATCAGACCTTCAGCTATAACCATCTTACAACAGAGAGAGAGAAGTGTAGCACTTGCTGTTATTGTGCCTGACATTACAGTGATCAGACCTTTAGCTATAACCATCGTACAACAGAGAGAGAGAAGTGTAGCACTTGCTGTTATTGTGCCTGACATTACAGTGATCAGACCTTTAGCTATAACCATCGTACAACAGAGAGAGAGAAGTGTAGCACTTGCTGTTATTGTGCCTGACATTACAGTGATCAGACCTTCAGCTATAACCATCATACAACAGAGAGAGAGAAGTGTAGCACTTGCTGTTATTGTGCCTGACATTACAGTGATCAGACCTTCAGCTATAACCATCATACAACAGAGAGAGAGAAGTGTAGCACTTGCTGTTATTGTGCCTGACATTACAGTGATCAGACCTTCAGCTATAACCATCATACAACAGAGAGAGAGAAGTGTAGCACTTGCTGTTATTGTGCCTGACATTACAGTGAACAGACCTTCAGCTATAACCATCGTACAACAGAGAGAGAGAAGTGTAGCACTTGCTGTTATTGTGTCTGACATTACAGTGATCAGACCTTTAGCTATAACCATCATACAACAGAGAGAGAGAGAAGTGTAGCACTTGCTGTTATTGTGCCTGACATTAATATGATCAGACCTTTAGCTATAGCCATCGTACAACAGAGAGAGAGAAGTGTAGCACTTGCGGTTATTGTGCCTGACATTACAGTGATCAGACCTTTAGCTATAACCATCGTACAACAGAGAGAGAGAAGTGTAGCACTTGCTGTTATTGTGCCTGACATTACAGTGATCAGACCTTTAGCTATAACCATCGTACAACAGAGAGAGAGAAGTGTAGCACTTGCTGTTATTGTGCCTGACATTACAGTGATCAGACCTTTACCCCCTCACCACCCCCACAATTCAGTTTAACGAATAGCCAAGCAGTGGGGTATTAAAGAAAGGAGTAGAAAGCATCAACAAAAGAAATTTGGAAATAATTGTGCTTTATACAAAAAAAACATAACCACCATAAAAAGGGTGGGCCTCATGGACTCTTGCCAATATGAAAGAAATTAATTTATCAGGTAAGTTCTTACATAAATTATGTTTTCTTTCATGTAATTGGCAAGAGTCCATGAGCTAGTGACGTATGGGATAGTAATACCCAAGATGTGGAACTCCACGCAAGAGTCACTAGAGAGGGAGGGATAAAAATAAAAACAGCCATTTTCCGCTGAAAAAATTAATCCACAACCCAAAAAATAAGTTTATTCTCATAAATGAAAGAAAAAAAATTAAATCAAAAGCAGAAGAATCAAACTGAAAAAGCTGCCTGAAGAACTTTTCTACCAAAAACTGCTTCTGAAGAAGCAAAATACATCAAAACGGTAGAATTTAGTAAATGTATGCAAAGAGGACCAAGTTGCCGCTTTGCAAATCTGATCAACTGAAGCTTCATTCTTAAATGCCCACAAAGTGGAGACTGAGCTAGTAGAGTGAGCTGTAATTCTCTGAGGCGGGGCCTGACCCGACTCCAAATAAGCTTGATGAATCAAAAGTTTCAACCAAGAAGCCAAGGAAATAGCAGAAGCCTGCTGACCTTTCCTAGAACCAGAAAATAAAACAAATAGACTGGAAGTCTTCCTGAAATCTTTAGTAGCTTCCACATAATATTTCAAAACTCTTACCACATCCAAAGAATGTAAGGATCTTTCCAAAGAATTCTTAGGATTAGGACACAAGGAAGGGACAACAATTTCTCTGCTAATGTTGTTAGAATTCACAACCTTAGGTAAAAATTGAAAAGAAGTCTGCAAAACTGCCTTATCCTGATGAAAGATCAGAAAAGGAGACTCACAAGAAAGAGCAGATAGCTCAGAAACTCTTCTAGCAGAAGAGATAGCTAAAAGGAACAACACTTTCCAAGAAAGTAGTTTAATGTCCAAAGAATGCATAGGCTCAAATGGAGGAGCCTGTAAAACCTTCAAAACCAAATTAAGACTCCAAGTAGGAGAAATTGATTTAATTGCAGGCTTAATACGAACTAAAGCCTGTACAAAACAGTGAATATCAGGAAGAATAGCAATCTTTCTGTGAAATAAAACAGAAAGAGCAGAGATTTGTCCCTTCAAGGAACTTCCAGACAAACCCTTATCCAAACCATCCTGAAGAAACTGTAAAATTCTAGGAATTCTAAAAGAATGCCAAGAGAATTTATGAGAAGAACACCATGAAATGTAAGTCTTTACAACTCTGTAATAAATCTTTCTAGATACAGATTTACGAGCCTGCAACATAGTATTAATCACTGAGTCAGAGAAACCTCTATGACTAAGCACTAAGCGTTCAATCTCCATACCTTCAAATTTAATGATTTGAGATCCTGATGGAAAAATGGGCCTTGAGATAGAAGGTCTGGCCTTAACGGAAGTGGCCAAGGTTGGCAACTGGACATCCGAACAAGATCTGCATACCAAAACCTGTGAGGCCATGTTGGAGCCACCAGCAGTACAAATGAACGCTCCATTATGATTTTGGAAATCACTCTTGGAAGAAGAACTAGAGGCGGAAAGATATAAGCAGGTTGAAAACTCCAAGGAAGTGTCAACACATCCACTGCTTCTGCCTGAGGATCCCTGGACCTGGACAGATACCTGGGACGTTTCCTGTTTAGATGAGAAGCCATCAGATCTATTTCTGGAAGCCCCCACATCTGAAAAAACACATCTGGGTGAAGAGACCACTCTCCTGGATGTAAAGTCTGGCGACTGAGATAATCCGCTTCCCAATTGTCTATACCTGGGATATGGACCACAGAAATTAGACAGAGCTGGATTCCGCCCATGCAAGTATCCAAGATACTTCTTTCATAGCTTGAGGACTGTGAGTCCCACCTTGATGATTGACATATGCCACGGTTGTGACATTGTCTGTTTGAAAACAAATAAACGGTTCTTTCTTCAGAAAAGGCCAAAACTGAAGAGCTCTGAGAATCGCACGGAGTTCCAAAATATTGATTGGTAATCTCGCCTCTTAAGACTTCCAAACCCCCTGCGCTGTCAGAGATCCCCAGACAGCTCCCCAACCTGAAAGACTCGCATCTGTTGTGATCACAGTCCAAGCTGGACGAACAAAAGAAGCCCCTTGAACTAAACTATGGTGATCTAACCACCAAGTCAGAGATAGTCGAACATTGGGATTTAAGGATATTAATTGTGATATCTTTGTATAATCCCTGCACCATTGGCTCAGCATACAAAGCTGAAGAGGTCTCATGTGAAAACAAGCAAAGGGGATCGCGTCCGATGCTGCAGTCATGAGACCTAAAACCTCCATGCACATAGCTACTGAAGGGAATGATTGAAACTGAAGGTTTCAACAAGCTGAAATCAATTTCAGACGTCTTTTGTCTGTTAGAGACAAAGTCATGGATACTGAATCTATTTGGAATCCTAAAAAGGTTACCCTTGTCTGAGGAATCAAGGAACTTTTTGGTAAATTGATCCTCCAACCATGTCTTTGAAGAAACAACACTAGTTGATTTGTGTGAGATTCTGCAGAATGTAAAGACTGATCAAGTACCAAGATATCGTCCAAATAAGGAAACACCGCAATACCCCGCTCTCTGATTACAGAGAGTAGGGCACAGAGAACCTTTGAAAAGATCCTTGGAGCTGTTGCTAGGCCAAAAGGAAGAGCAACAAATTGGTAATGCTTGTCTAGAAAAGAGAATGTCAGGAACTGATAGTGATCTGGATGAATCGGAATATGAAGATATGCATCCTGTAAGTCTATTGTGGACATATAATGCCCTTGCTGAACAAAAGGCAGAATAGTCCTTATAGTCACCATCTTGAATGTTGGTATTCTTACATAACGATTCAAAATTTTTAGATCCAGAACTGGTCAAATCTTTTCATTGTTCCAAAGAAGGAGAATTCTTTGGAACAATGAAAAGATTTGAATAAAACCCCAGACCCCGTTCCTGAAAAGGAACTGGCACAATTACCCCAGATACCTCTAGGTCTGAAACACACTTCAGGAAAGCCTGAGCCTTTACTGGGTTCACTGGAATGCGTGAGAGAAAAAAAATTCTCACAGGCGGTCTTACTTTGAAACCTATTCTGTACCCTTGAGAAATAATGTTCTGAATCCAATGATTTTGGATTGAATTGATCCAAACATCCTTGTAAAATCTCAGTCTGGCCCCTACCAGCTGCGCTGGAATGAGGGCCGCACCTTCATGCGGACTTGGGGGCTGATTTTGATTTTTTAAATGGCTTGGATTTATTCCAGACTGGAGAAGGCTTCCAATTGGAAACCGTTCCCTTAGGGGAAGGGTCAGATTTCTGTTCCTTATTTTGATGAAAGGAACGAAAACTGTTAGCAGCCTTAAATTTACCCTTAGATTTTTTATCCTGAGACAAAAAAGCTCCCTTCCCCCCAGTGACAGTTGAAATAATAGAATCCAACTGAGAACCAAATAATTTATTACCTTGGAAAGAGAGAGATAGCAACGTTGATTTAGAAGTCATATCAGCATTCCAAGATTTAAGCCATAAAGCTCTTCTAGCTAATATAGCTAAAGACATATATCTGACATTAATTCTAATGATATCAAAAATTGCATCACAAATGAAATTATTAGCATGTTGAATTAACTTAACAATGCTATACACATTATGATCTGGTACTTGCTGTGCTAAAGTTTCCAACCAAAAGGTTGAAGCAGCAGCAACATCAGCCAAAGAAATAGCAGGCCTAAGAAGATGACCTGAACATAAATAAGCCTTCCTTAGAAAAGATTCAAGTTTCCTATCTAAAGGATCTTTAAAAGAAGTACTATCTGCCGTAGGAATAGTAGTACGTTTAGCAAGAGTAGAGATGGCCCCATCAACTTTGGGGATCTTTTCCCAAAACTCCAATCTATCAGTTGGCAAAGGATACCTTGAAGAAGTACCCAGTCTATTCCATTCCCTAGAAATTACATCTGAAATAGCATCAGGAACTGGAAAAACCTCTGAAATAACTACAAGAGGTTTAAAAACCGAATTTAAACGTTTACTGGTTTTAATATCAAGAGGACTAGTCTCCTCCATATCTAATGCAATCAACACCTCTTTTAATAAGGAACAAATATACTCCATTTTAAATAAATATGAGGATTTGTCAGTGTCAATATCTGAGGTAGAATCTTCTGAACCAGATAGACCCTCATCAGAGATAGATAAATCAGAATGCTGTTGGTCATTTAAAAATTCATCAAATTTATGAGAAGTTTTAAAAGACCTTTTACGTTTATTAGAAGATGGTATGCCTTCTGAATGGAATTATAAACAAATTCTCTCACATTAACAGGAATATCTTGAACATTAAATGTTGAAGGAACAACAACAGGTAATGAATTATTACTAATCTAAATATTGTCTGCTTTTGAAAGTTTATCATGACAACTAGCACAAACTACAGCCAGAGGAACAGTTACCACAAGTTTACAACAAATGCACTTAGCTTTGGTAGAACCGACATCAGGCAGCAGGTTTCCAGTAGTAGATTCTGATACAGGGTCAGCTTGAGACATCTTGCAATATGTAATAGAAAAAATAACATATAAAGCAAAATGATCAATTTCCCTATATGACAGTTTCAGGAATGGGAAAAACATAATGTATGCTTACCTGATAAATTCCTTTCTCCTGTAGTGTAGTCAGTCCACGGGTCATCCATTACTTATGGGATATTAACTCCTCCCCAACAGGAAGTGCAAGAGGATCACCCAAGCAGAGCTGCTATATAGCTCCTCCCCTCTACGTCATACCCAGTCATTCGACCGAAACCAAACGAGAAAGGAGAAACTATAGGGTGCAGTGGTGACTGGAATTTAATTTAAATTTTAGACCTGCCATAAAAAACAGGGCGGGCCGTGGACTGACTACACTACAGGAGAAAGGAATTTATCAGGTAAGCATAAATTATGTTTTCTCCTGTTAAGTGTAGTCAGTCCACGGGTCATCCATTACTTATGGGATACCAATACCAAAGCTAGAAGTACACGGATGACGGGAGGGAAAGGCAGGATCTTTACACAGAAGGAACCACTGCCTGAAGAAACTTTCTCCCAAAAATAGCCTCAGAAGAAGCAAAAGTGTCAAATTTGGAAAATTTGGAAAAAGTATGAAGAGAAGACCAAGTTGCAGCCTTGCAAATCTGTTCAACAGAGGCCTCATTCTTAAAGGCCCACGTGGAAGCCACAGCTCTCGTAGAATGAGCTGTAATTCTTTCAGGAGGCTGCTGTCTAGCAGTCTCATAGGCTAAACGTATTATGCTACGAAGCCAATTAGTTGGGTGCAAGAGAATGACTGGGTATGACGTAGAGGGGAGGAGCTATATAGCAGCTCTGCTTGGGTGATCCTCTTGCACTTCCTGTTGGGGAGGAGTTAATATCCCATAAGTAATGGATGACCCGTGGACTGACTACACTTAACAGGAGAAAAATGCAAACAAAATAAGCCTCTGTGAAAACTCTCGGCGACAACTAAGATGCCGGAAATGACGAAATTGTGTCAACAAACGTAATTCTCGCGCCAAGAATGACGCAATAAATTATAGCATTTTGCGCTCCCGCAAGCTTAACAGCCCGCAATTTAGAAAAGAAAGTCAATTTGAAAAATTTTCAGGTAAGAAATTTTTTTTCTTTTTTTTCTTTCAATATATATATATATATATATATATATATATATATATATATATATATATATATATATATATATATATATATATATATATATATATATATATAAATGCATTTCCCAAAAAATGAAACTGACAGTCTGTAAGAAGGAAATATACTGATTAACCTGAATCATGGCAAATATAATTACAAACATTATATTTAGAACTTTACATATAAAGTGCCAAATCATAGCCGAGAGTGTCTTAAATAAAAGGAAAACATACTTACCAAAAGACACTCATCTACATAAAGTAGATAGCCAAACCAGTACTGAAATGAGAATCAGTAGAGGTAATGGTATATAAGAGTATATTGTTGATCTGAAAAGGGAGGTAGGAGATGAATATCTACGACCGATAACAGAGAACCTATGAAATAGATCCCCGTTAGGATGACCATTGTATTCAATAGGTGATACTCACTTCACATCTTTTTGTCATTCACTGCACTCTGAGAGGAACCGGGCTTCAGCACGCTAAGAAGCGCATATCAACGTAGAAATCTTAGCACAAACTTACTTCACCACCTTCATAGGAGGCAAAGTTTGTAAAACTGAATTGTGGGTGTGGTGAGGGGGGTGCGTTTGTAGGCATTTTGAGGTTTGGGAAACTTTGCCCCTCCTGGTAGGAATGTATATCCCATACGTCACTAGCTCATGGACTCTTGCCAATTACATGAAAGAAAATTAATTTATTTGATAACCATTTGAATGTTGATGAAAAGGTGTTAAACCTAATTAAATGATGACATCATTAATTGAAGTGACTATAAGAAGAGGTAGGGCTATGTTAGTATGTATCACATGATTAAGGGGACTACCCCAAAACGTTGTGTGTGTTAAGACTTTGATCCCCATGTCTGTTTAATAAAATGGATTTTTATTAAGCTAAAGGAACTTTCTCTTTTTTTTTTTTGCCTTGTGATACAAGCCAAGGGTCTTTCTGGACCGATATGAGATTGAACCACAATTGACATCTGCAGCTTTGGCTAACCAAGTGGACACATTTAACCCTATATACAACAAGAATACCTTACCTCATAGGATTGAGGTCACATCTTGTGAGTAGGAATTACGCAGGGGGATTGTGTTTTATGTTTTATACTGCCCAACTGGATTAAAAACTTTATTACACTATGAGAAGTGTTTTTGTGCGCTTGTTTTTCTAGATTCCAGCAACTGTACTTTTATTCTCAACCAGAACCTTGAGAGTTTTTTGATAAGCAGCCGTTAACGTCTCAGTGAACAGGGACCCATTGAGCCTCCTCAAAAAGGATAAGACTCTTTTTTGTTATTTTCATTCTCTTTTTTTGTCACTATTTTGTTTTGTGATACACCTAATGGGGGTTGTTTAACAATATGCATATACTTTAGGAAAGTTTTCCTCTGTGAAAAGCACACTAGTCTAAAAGAGGCTGCTTCCGGGTGGTAAATCGCCATCGAACTAGCTGATGAGCTGTTGTTCGTTCCTGGTAGAGCGCTTCTCTCTTCATATGCAAATTAATATGATCGTGGGGAAGTCTCCCTATGGGTGATAGGGGAAACCAGACGTGGACTCCTTGCCCAGTGTGCTTAGAGGACTGTGGCTGCACCTCACTGACAAGGCCGAAACGATTGTCTGGGGTTGTCATGTTCCTTGTTCAGAGGAGAATTGCCTGGTATTTCAGGGATAGACTGACCTTGGCGAGATCAGACTGATCTACTTCAGGAAAGTTTTGCTCTGTGAAAAGCACACTGGTCTAACAGAGGCTGCTTCCGGGTGGTAAATCGCCATAGAACTAGCTGATGAGCTGTTGTTCATTCCTAGTAGAGCGCATCTCTGTATGTATGTATGTGTATATGTATATGTGTGTAAATAAAAAAAAAAAAAAAAATATATATATATATATATATATATATATATATATATATATAGAAAAGCAAAAAAGAAGCACTCACTGGATTTTCATCAAAAAGTGACCAGAAATTTAATGTAGTTTGTGACGTTTCGGGACAACAACAGTCCCTTCCTCTGACAAATAAACACTGAACAAAAGCTGCCTTAAATAGGCTCCCAAATACACTCCCCTCAGGTTCAGCCAATCAGGCTGAATAATTACACACACCCATTAAGTGACCAATGAAAAAAACATAATCCAAATTGTGCATGTGACTGTTATAACGTTATTAGAAAAAAACTTTAAAAACACACATTCCCTTTGGATCCCAATGCTATTAGTCATGCCCTCTAATGAAAATAAACATCATATGTAATTATCAATCGTCTAAATAAATGCAAAAGATCATAAAATCATCTATTATTCAACATCCAATCAAACATTGGATTACAAAAACTCAACTTGTAATAGATTCCAATTCGTCATTCCTCTAGCTACTGATCCGCCCCTTGTTGCCAGGGACGCAATCAGCTGTAAGACTATAGCCATCAACTAAAGTTACAGATCAGCCCCTGATTACTAGGCACACAGACTTCGGTCTAATTCTAACCCTCCTTGCTATTGGCTTACGGGTAGATGATGCATTAGACATTAGCATATCTACTACTGAGGCATACACGCTCCTTTACATACGCCCATTTTTACATGGCATCTTGCCATTGGACGATTTTATGTTTACATGCTTGTTAGTTTTTCACAAGGCGATCGGGCACAGAGTATCTAGAAAGATGCAGACAATAAGGAATTTAGCAGTAGATGCGCTACTGTGTGTGATGATGCGCATTTGTTTTGAGGGTTAGAATTAGACCGAAGTCTGTGTGCCTAGTAATCAGGGGCTGATCTGTAACTTTAGTTGATGGCTATAGTCTTACAGCTGATTGCGTCCCTGGCAACAAGGGGCGGATCAGTAGCTAGAGGAATGACGAATTGGAATCTATTACAAGTTGAGTTTTTGTAATCCAATGTTTGATTGGATGTTGAATAATAGATGATTTTATGATCTTTTGCATTTATTTAGACGATTGATAATTACATATGATGTTTATTTTCATTAGAGGGCATGACTAATAGCATTGGGATCCAAAGGGAATGTGTGTTTTTAAAGTTTTTTTCTAATAACGTTATAACAGTCACATGCACAATTTGGATTATGTTTTTTCATTGGTCACTTAATGGGTGTGTGTAATTATTCAGCCTGATTGGCTGAGCCTGAGGGGAGTGTATTTGGGAGCCTATTTAAGGCAGCTTTTGTTCAGTGTTTATTTGTCAGAGGAAGGGACTGTTGTTGTCCCGAAACGTCACAAACTACATTAAATTTCTGGTCACTTTTTGATGAAAATCCAGTGAGTGCTTCTTTTTTGCTTTTCTATCATACACCGTATAGCACCCTGGTAGTTGTTGAACGTTGGTGAGAGTGCGCATACACCAATTTTTTGCCTATATATATATATATATATATATATATATATATATATATATATATATATATATATATAAAAAAATGTATACCAGCTAGCAGAGGATTATGTTTGGACTGTGAACTGGGGCCCACCTATCTTCAGTGTAAAGATGAGACTCCAGGTAAAAGGAGGTTTAAACAAATAATTGAATTAATTGAGAAACAAAAAAGTAAACCTTATCCAGCACATGTGCTGGATAAGGTTTACTTTTTTTTGTTTCTGAATTATTTTATATATATATATATATATATATATATATATATATATATATATATATATATATTCCAATCTATCCTCACCAAGAATAGTCGCTGTGGGATCACAACAAGATCGGCGGGCAAGCCCCCTATACCTGTGTCAAAAAGAAACGACATAGGAAATACGTTGGGAGGGTACAAAGAAAAAGCCCCCCAAACGGAAGTGAACATTGTTTATAACCTTAGTGACCGGAGTTTGAATGAGATTGAGATAAAGTTACTGAATAAGGGTCTGTCGTTTGTCCCCACCCCCAAGCTCTGAGTTGTTTTGATTTAGTCAACTCCAACTCCTCCATTCAGAGTTTCACATGCATGGTCACTAGTGATTGTGAACTAGCAAAACCTAAAACTTATTTTTGTAATCTCAATAAAGATGAAAAGACAGCTTTACAGAGTTTGAAAAAGGACACCTCTATTATCATCCAGGCAGCAGACAAGAGTGGGTCCATAGTTATCCAAAACTATTCTGACTACAGGAAGGAGGCACAGACAATTGTCTGACAGTGCCACTTATATTAAACTGAGGGGCAACCCTACTATGTCATTTAAAAAGTCAGTCACTTGACTATATTTTGGAATGTGGTCTTGAAGCGGGCATGATTGATGAGAATGTAAATGGCTACATGACTGTGCCATTCCCAGTGACACCTGTACTATACTTGTTACCCAAGGTGCATAAGACACTGGTGAACCCCCCTGTCAGACCCATTGTCTCTGCCAGGGGTTCATTATGTTCTCATGTTGCTGAATTCATTGATTTCCATCTTCAGTCTCTTGTCAAGGAATCCCTTTCATTTCTATTGAACTCATCCACCTTAATGAGAAAATTGATTGATGTTACATCATTAGAGCAGGAGGATTTACGTGTCACCATGGATGTTGAAAGCCTGTATACTATGATCCCCCATTCTGCAGGGGTGCAGGGCGTCAGATCCATGTTGAGTTCATCATTGGCATATGCGGGACCCCCAATAGAGTTCTTGCTTGAATTATTTACTTTCTGCTTAGAGAAAAACATAATTTATGCTTACCTGACAAATTTCTTTCTTTGCTGACACGATGAGTCAACGGATCATCATAATTACTATTGGGAATATCACTCCTGACCAGCAGGAGGAGGAGGCAAAGAGCACCACAGCAAAGCTGTTAAAAACCACTCCCCTTACCCACAACCCCCAGTCATTCGACCAAAAGGAAAAGAGAAAGGAAGTAATATAAGGTGCAGAGGTGCCTGAGGTTTAGAATACAACAAAAACCTGTCTGAATAAACAGGGCAGGCCATGGACTCATGGTGTCAAGAAATAAATAAATTCATCAGGTAAGCATAAATTATGTTTTCTTTCTAATGACACGATGAGTCCGCGGATCATCTTTAATTACTATTGGGAATCAATACCCAAGCAAGAGGACACAGATGATAAGGGAGGGACAAGACCGTTCACCTAAACAGAAGGCACCACTGCTTAAAGAACCTTTCTCCCAAAAGAAGCCTCAGCCGAGGCAAAAAGATAAAAGTTAAAAACTTAAAAAAAAGAACGTAAGGAAGACCAATTTGCAGCCATGCAAATCTGTTTGCCAGAAGCTTAATTTAGAAACCACAAAAAGAAGAGACAGCCCTCATGAAATGAGCCATAACTCTCAGGAGACTTCACCCTCGCAGTCTGAAAACCAAACAAGAAAAGAGAAATAGCAGTAGTTTTCTGAGACAGAGAAAACAAACAACAGAAGAAAAAAAATATAAAGCCTGCACAACATTCCGAGTTGTGTGCACACGTTCCTCAAGAGATAACAATGAGGACACAGAGAGGGAACAACTATTCCCAAACAAAATTCTCACTTATGAGAAAAAAACTCCTCATCTGAGAAAAGATAAAGCGAATCACACTGCAAGGTTGGAGAGCACCTAAACTCTTCGAGCAGAAGAGATAGAAAAAGATAAAGCGAATCACACTGCAAGGCGGAGACCATCTAAACTCTCCGAGCAGAAGAGATAGAAAAAAGATAAAGTGAATCACACTGCAAGGCGGAGAGTACCTAAACTCTCCGAGCAGAAGATATAGAAAAAAGATAAAGCGAATCACACTGCAAGGCGGAGACCATCTAAACTCTCCGAGCAGAAGAGATAGAAAAAAGATAAAGTGAATCACACTGCAAGGCGGAGAGTACCTAAACTCTCCGAGCAGAAGATATAGAAAAAAGATAAAGCGAATCACACTGCAAGGCGGAGACCATCTAAACTCTCCAAGCAGAAGATATAGAAAAAAGATAAAGCGAATCACACTGCAAGGCGGAGACCATCTAAACTCTCCGAGCAGAAGATATAGAAAAAAGATAAAGCGAATCACACTGCAAGGTTGGAGAGAATCTAAACTCTCCGAGCAGAAGATATAGAAAAAAGATAAAGCGAATCACACTGCAAGGCCGAGAGCACCTAAACTCTCCGAGCAGAAGATATAGAAAAAAGATAAAGCGAATCACACTGCAAGGCCGAGAGTATCTAAACTCTCCGAGCAGAAGATATAGAAAAAAGATAAAGCGAATCACACTGCAAGGCCGAGACCATCTAAACTCTCCGAGCAGAAGATATAGAAAAAAGATAAAGCGAATCACACTGCAAGGCCGAGAGTACCTAAACTGTCCGAGCAGAAGATATAGAAAAAAGATAAAGCGAATCACACTGCAAGGCCGAGAGTATCTAAACTCTCCGAGCAGAAGATATAGAAAAAAGATAAAGTGAATCACACTGCAAGGCGGAGACCATCTAAACTCTCCGAGCAGAAGAGATAGAGAAAAGATAAAGTGAATCACACTGCAAGGCAGAGAGTACCTAAACTCTCCGAGCAGAAGAGATAGAAAAAAGAAAAAGCAAATCACACTGCAAGGTTGAAGAGAACCTAAACTCTCTGAGCAGAAGATATAGAAAAAAGATAAAGCGAATCACACTGCAAGGCGGAGAGTACCTAAACTCTCCGAGCAGAAGATATAGAAAAAAGATAAAGTGAATCACACTGCAAGGTTGGAGAGAACCTAAACTCTCCGAGCAGAAGATATAGAAAAAAGATAAAGCGAATCACACTGCAAGGTTGGAGAGAACCTAAACTCTCCGAGCAGAAGATATAGAAAAAAGATAAAGTGAATCACACTGCAAGGTTGGAGAGAACCTAAACTCTCCGAGCAGAAGATATAGAAAAAAGATAAAGCGAATCACACTGCAAGGTTGGAGAGAACCTAAACTCTCCGAGCAGAAGATATAGAAAAAAGATAAAGCGAATCACACTGCAAGGCCGAGACCATCTAAACTCTCCGAGCAGAAGATATAGAAAAAAGATAAAGCGAATCACACTGCAAGGCCGAGAGTATCTAAACTCTCCGAGCAGAAGATATAGAAAAAAGATAAAGCGAATCACACTGCAAGGCGGAGAGAACCTAAACTCTCCGAGCAGAAGATATAGAAAAAAGATAAAGCGAATCACACTGCAAGGTTGGAGAGAACCTAAACTCTCCGAGCAGAAGATATAGAAAAAAGATAAAGCGAATCACACTGCAAGGTTGGAGAGTACCTAAACTCTCCGAGCAGAAGATATAGAAAAAAGATAAAGCGAATCACACTGCAAGGTTGGAGAGAACCTAAACTCTCCGAGCAGAAGATATAGAAAAAAGATAAAGCGAATCACACTGCAAGGTTGGAGAGAACCTAAACTCTCCGAGCAGAAGATATAGAAAAAAGATAAAGCGAATCACACTGCAAGGTTGGAGAGAACCTAAACTCTCCGAGCAGAAGATATAGAAAAAAGATAAAGCGAATCACACTGCAAGGTTGGAGAGAACCTAAACTCTCCGAGCAGAAGATATAGAAAAAAGATAAAGCGAATCACACTGCAAGGTTGGAGAGAACCTAAACTCTCCGAGCAGAAAATATAGAAAAAAGATAAAGTGAATCACACTGCAAGGTTGGAGAGAACCTAAACTCTCCGAGCAGAAGATATAGAAAAAAAATAAAGCGAATCACACTGCAAGGCCAAGAGTATCCAAACTCTCCGAGCAGAAGATATAGAAAAAAGATAAAGCGAATCACACTGCAAGGCCGAGAGTATCTAAACTCTCCGAGCAGAAGATATAGAAAAAAGATAAAGCGAATCACACTGCAAGGTTGGAGAGTACCTAAACTCTCCGAGCAGAAGATATAGAAAAAAGATAAAGCGAATCACACTGCAAGGCGGAGGCCACCTAAACTCTCTGAGCAGAAGATATAGAAAAAAGATAAAGCGAATCACACTGCAACGCGGAGACCATCTAAACTCTCCGAGCAGAAGATATAAAAAAAAAGATAAAGTGAATCACACTGCAAGGCAGAGAGTATCTAAACTCTCCGAGCAGAAGAGATAGAAAAAAGATAAAGCGAATCACACTGCAAGGCGGAGAGTTCCTAAACTCTCCGAGCAGAAGAGATAGAAAAAAGATAAAGCAAATCACACTGCAAGGCGGAGAGTTCCTAAACTCTCCGAGCAGAAGATATAGAAAAAATATAAAGCGAATCACACTGCAAGGCGGAGAGTTCCTAAACTCTCCGAGCAGAAGATATAGAAAAAAGATAAAGCGAATCACACTGCAAGGCGGAGACCATCTAAACTCTCCGAGCAGAAGATATAGAAAAAAGATAAAGCGAATCACACTGCAAGGCCGAGAGCACCTAAACTCTCCGAGCAGAAGATATAGAAAAAAGATAAAGCAAATCACACTGCAAGGCGGAGAGAATCTAAACTTTCCAAGCAGAAGAGATAGAAAAAAGAAAAAGCGAATCACACTGCAAGGCCGAGAGCACCTAAACTCTCCGAGCAGAAGATATAGAAAAAAGATAAAGCGAATCACACTGCAAGGCCGAGACCATCTAAACTCTCCGAGCAGAAGATATAGAAAAAAGATAAAGCGAATCACACTGCAAGGCCGAGAGTATCTAAACTCTCCGAGCAGAAGATATAGAAAAAAGATAAAGCGAATCACACTGCAAGGCCGAGAGTATCTAAACTCTCCGAGCAGAAGATATAGAAAAAAGATAAAGTGAATCACACTGCAAGGCGGAGACCATCTAAACTCTCCGAGCAGAAGAGATAGAGAAAAGATAAAGTGAATCACACTGCAAGGTTGAAGAGAACCTAAACTCTCCGAGCAGAAGATATAGAAAAAAGATAAAGTGAATCACACTGCAAGGTTAGAGAGAACCTAAACTCTCCGAGCAGAAGATATAGAAAAAAGATAAAGTGAATCACACTGCAAGGCGGAGAGCACCTAAACTCTCCGAGCAGAAGATATAGAAAAAAGATAAAGCGAATCACACTGCAAGGCGGAGAGTACCTAAACTCTCCGAGCAGAAGATATAGAAAAAAGATAAAGCGAATCACACTGCAAGGTTGGAGAGAACCTAAACTCTCCGAGCAGAAGATATAGAAAAAAGATAAAGTGAATCACACTGCAAGGTTGGAGAGAACCTAAACTCTCCGAGCAGAAGATATAGAAAAAAAATAAAGCGAATCACACTGCAAGGTTGGAGAGAACCTAAACTCTCCGAGCAGAAGATATAGAAAAAAGATAAAGCGAATCACACTGCAAGGCCGAGACCATCTAAACTCTCCGAGCAGAAGATATAGAAAAAAGATAAAGCGAATCACACTGCAAGGTTGGAGAGAACCTAAACTCTCCGAGCAGAAGATATAGAAAAAAGATAAAGCGAATCACACTGCAAGGTTGGAGAGTACCTAAACTCTCTGAGCAGAAGATATAGAAAAAAGATAAAGCGAATCACACTGCAAGGCCAAGAGTATCCAAACTCTCCGAGCAGAAGATATAGAAAAAAGATAAAGCGAATCACACTGCAAGGCCGAGAGTATCTAAACTCTCCGAGCAGAAGATATAGAAAAAAGATAAAGTGAATCACACTGCAAGGCAGAGAGTACCTAAACTCTCCGAGCAGAAGAGATAGAAAAAAGATAAAGCGAATCACACTGCAAGGTTGGAGAGTACCTAAACTCTCCGAGCAGAAGATATAGAAAAAAGATAAAGCGAATCACACTGCAAGGCGGAGGCCACCTAAACTCTCTGAGCAGAAGATATAGAAAAAAGATAAAGCGAATCACACTGCAAGGCGGAGGCCACCTAAACTCTCTGAGCAGAAGATATAGAAAAAAGATAAAGCGAATCACACTGCAACGCGGAGACCATCTAAACTCTCCGAGCAGAAGATATAAAAAAAAGATAAAGCGAATCACACTGCAAGGCGGAGGCCACCTAAACTCTCTGAGCAGAAGATATAGAAAAAAGATAAAGCGAATCACACTGCAACGCGGAGACCATCTAAACTCTCCGAGCAGAAGATATAAAAAAAAAGATAAAGTGAATCACACTGCAAGGCGGAGAGTATCTAAACTCTCCGAGCAGAAGAGATAGAAAAAAGATAAAGCGAATCACACTGCAAGGCGGAGAGTTCCTAAACTCTCCGAGCAGAAGAGATAGAAAAAAGATAAAGCAAATCACACTGCAAGGCGGAGAGTTCCTAAACTCTCCGAGCAGAAGATATAGAAAAAATATAAAGCGAATCACACTGCAAGGCGGAGAGTTCCTAAACTCTCCGAGCAGAAGATATAGAAAAAAGATAAAGCGAATCACACTGCAAGGCGGAGACCATCTAAACTCTCCGAGCAGAAGATATAGAAAAAAGATAAAGCGAATCACACTGCAAGGCCGAGAGCACCTAAACTCTCCGAGCAGAAGATATAGAAAAAAGATAAAGCAAATCACACTGCAAGGCGGAGAGAATCTAAACTTTCCGAGCAGAAGAGATAGAAAAAAGAAAAAGCGAATCACACTGCAAGGCGGAGAGTATCTAAACTCTCCGAGCAAAAGATATAGAAAAAACTAAATTTATGCTTACCTGATAAATTACTTTCTTTTACGATATGACAAGTCCACGGATTTCATCCTTACTTGTGGGATATTAACCTCCTGCTAACAGGAAATGGCAAAGAGCACCACAGCAGAGCTGTATATATAGCCCCTCCCTTCCCCTCCACCCTCAGTCATTCGGCTGAAGGTATAGGAAGAGAAAAGAAAAGGCTAAAAAGGTGCAGAGGTGACTAAAGTTTACAAAAAATATAAAGAAAAACTGTCTTAAAAAGAACAGGGTGGGCCGTGGACTCATATCGTAAAAGAAAGTAATTTATCAGGTAAGCATAAATTTAGTTTTCTTTTACAAAGATATGACGAGTCCACGGATTTCATCCTTACTTGTGGGAAACCAATACCAAAGCAATAGGACACGGATGAAAGGGAGGGACAAGACAGAAACCTAAACGTAAGGCACCACTGCTTGAAGAACCTTTCTCCCAAAGATACCCTCAGAAGAAGCAAAAGTATCAAATTTGGAAAATTTGGAAAAAGTGTGAAGGGACGACCAAGTCGCAGCCTTACAAATCTGTTCAACAGATGCATCTGTGGAAGCCACAGACCTAGTAGAATGAGCCGTAATTCTTTCAGAAGGCTGCTGTCCAGCAGTCTCATATGCCAGGCGGATGATACTTCTCAGCCAAAAAAAAAAGAGAGGTAGCCGTAGCTTTCTGACCCCTACGCTTTCCAGAATAAACAATGAATAATGAAGATGAATGACGGAAATCCTTAGTCGCCTGTAAGTAAAACTTTAAGGCACGGACCACGTCCAGGTTATGTAACAGACGCTCCTTCTTAGAAGAAGGATTAGGACACAAGGAAGGAACAACAATTTCCTGATTAATATTCTTATTCGAAACAACCTTAGGAAGGAACCCAGGTTTGGTACGTAAAACCACCTTATCAGAATGAAATATGAGATAAGGCGAATCACACTGTAATGCTGAAAGCTCAGAAACTCTTTGAGCAGAAGAAATAGCAAACAAAAACAGAACTTTCAAAGATAATAGTTTAATATCTATGGAATGCATAGGTTCAAACGGAACCCACAAGTAAAAATACACACACAATAACAACCCTCAAGCATAAAACCAATGCCAAAAAATAAAAAAAAAATAAAAACATAATTTATGTAAGAACTTACCTGATAAATTCATTTCTTTCATATTAGCAAGAGTCCATGAGCTAGTGACGTATGGGATATACATTCCTACCAGGAGGGGCAAAGTTTCCCAAACCTCAAAATGCCTATAAATACACCCCTCACCACACCCACAATTCAGTTTAACGAATAGCCAAGAAGTGGGGTGATAAAAAAGTGCGAAAGCATATAAAATAAGGAATTGGAATAATTGTGCTTTATACAAAATCATAACCACCACAAAAAAGGGCGGGCCTCATGGACTCTTGCTAATATGAAAGAAATGAATTTATCAGGTAAGTTCTTACATAAATTATGTTTTCTTTCATGTAATTAGCAAGAGTCCATGAGCTAGTGACGTATGGGATAATGACTACCCAAGAAGTGGATCTTTCCACACAAGAGTCACTAGAGAGGGAGGGATAAAATAAAGACAGCCAATTCCTGCTGAAAATAATCCACACCCAAAATAAAGTTTAACGAAAAACATAAGCAGAAGATTCAAACTGAAACTGCTGCCTGAAATACTTTTCTACCAAAAACTGCTTCAGAAGAAGAAAATACATCAAAATGGTAGAATTTAGTAAAAGTATGCAAAGAGGACCAAGTTACTGCTTTGCAGATCTGGTCAACCGAAGCATCATTCCTAAACGCCCAGGAAGTAGAAACTGACCTAGCAGAATGAGCTGTAATTCTCTGAGGCGGAGTTTTACCCGACTCAACATAGGCAAGATGAATTAAAGACTTCAACCAAGATGCCAAAGAAAAGGCAGAAGCTTTCTGGCCTTTTCTAGAACCGGAAAGGGTAACAAATAGACTAGAAGTCTTACGAAAAGATTTCGTAGCTTCAACATAATAATTCAAAGCTCTAACAACATCCAAAGAATGCAACGATTTCTCCTTAGAATTCTTAGGATTAGGACATAATGAAGGAACCACAAATTCTCTACTAATGTTGTTGGAATTCACAACTTTAGGAAAAAATTCAAAAGAAGTTCGCAACACCGCCTTATCCTGATGAAAAATCAGAAAAGGAGACTCACAAGAAAAAGCAGACAATTCAGAAACTCTTCTGGCAGAAGAGATGGCCAAAAGGAACAAAACTTTCCAAGAAAGTAAATTAATGTCCAATGAATGCATAGGTTCAAACGGATGAGCTTGAAGAGCTCCCAGAACCAAATTCAAACTCCAAGGAGGAGAAATTGACTTAATGACAGGTTTTATACGAACCAAAGTTTGTACAAAACAATGAATATCAGGAAGAATAGCAATCTTTCTGTGAAAAAGAACAGAAAGAGCAGAGATTTGTCCTTTCAAAGAACTTGCGGACAAACCCTTATCTAAACCATCCTGAAGGAACTGAAAAATTCTCGGTATTCTAAAAGAATACCAGGAAAAAATGATGAGAAGGACACCAAGAAATATAAGTCTTCCAGACTCTATAATATATCTCTCGAGATACAGATTTACGAGCCTGTAACATAGTATTAATCACAGAGTCAGAGAAACCTCTTTGACCAAGAATCAAGCGTTCAATCTCCATACCTTTAAATTTAAGGATTTCAGATCCTGATGGAAAAAAGGACCTTGAGACAAAAAAGGTCTGGTCTTAACGGAAGAGTCCACGGTTGGCAAGAGGCCATCCGGACAAGATCCGCATACCAAAACCTGTGAGGCCATGCCGGAGCTATCAGCAGAACAAACGAGCATTCCTTCAGAATCTTGGAGATTACTCTTGGAAGAAGAACTAGAGGCGGAAAGATATAGACAGGATGATACTTCCAAGGAAGTGATAATGCATCCACTGCCTCCGCCTGGGAATCCCGGGATCTGGACAGATACCTGGGAAGTGTCTTGTTTAGATGAGAAGCCATCAGATCTATTTCTGGAAGTTCCCACATTTGAACAATCTGAAGAAATACCTCTGGGTGAAGAGACCATTCGCCCGGATGCAACGTTTGGCGACTGAGATAATCCGCTTTCCAATTGTCCATACCTGGGATATGAACCGCAGAGATTAGACAGGAGCTGGATTCCGCCCAAACCAAAATTCGAGATACTTCTTTCATAGCCAGAGGACTGTGAGTCCTTCCTTGATGATTGATGTATGCCACAGTTGTGACATTGTCTATCTGAAAACAAATGAACAACTCTCTCTTCAGAAGAGGCCAAGACTGAAGAGCTCTGAAAATTGCACGGAGTTCCAAAATATTGATCGGAAATCTCACCTCCTGAGATTCCGAAACCCCTTGTGCCGTCAGATACCCCCCACACAGCTCCCCAACCTGTAAGACTTGCATCTGTTGAGATTATAGTCCAGGTCGGAAGAACAAAGAAGCCCCCTGAACTAAACGATGGTGATCTGTCCACCATGTCAGAGAGTGTTGTAAAATCGGTTTAAAGATAATAATTGAGATATCTTTGAGTAATCCCTGCACCAATGATTCAGCATACAGAGCTGAAGAGGTCGCATGTGAAAAACGAGCAAAGGAGATCGCATCTGATGCGGCAGTCCTAAGACCCAACATTTCCATGCATAAGGCTACCAAAGGGAATGATTGTGACTGAAGGTTTTGACAAGCTGAAATCAATGTTAAACTTCTCTTGTCTGACAAGGACAGAGTCATAGATACTGAATTTATCTAGAAACCTAAAAAGGTTACCCTTGTCTGAGGAATCAATAAACTGAATAGTAAATTGATCCTCCAACCATGAACTTGAAGAAACAACACAAGTCAATTCGTATGAGATTCTTCGAAAATGAGAAGACTGAGCAAGTACCAAGATATCGTCCAAATAAGGAAATACCAAAACCCTATTCTCTGATTACAGAAAAAAGGGGCACCGAGAACCTTTTGAAAAAAATTCTTGGAACTGAGGCTAGGCCAAACGGTAGAGCCACACAAAACTGGTAATGCTTGTCTAAAAAGAGAATCTCAGACACTAAAAGTGATCTGGATGAATCGTAATATGCAGATACACATCCTGTAAATCTATTGTAGACATATAATGCCCTTGCAAAACAAAAGGCAGGATAGTCCTACAGTAACCATCTTGAATGTTGGTATCCTAACATAACGATTCAATAATGAAAGATCCGGAACTGGTCTGAAGGAATTGACCTTCTTTGGTACAAATGAAGAGATAAAATAAAACCCCAGCCCCACTCCAGCCAACTCTAGATCTGAAACACATTTCAGAAATGTTGAGCCTATGCTGAGTTAACTGGGACACAGGAAAGAAAAAGAATCTCTTAGCAGGAGGCCTTAACTGAAGCCAATTCTGTACCTTTCTGAAACAATGTTTCTGAAACCAGAGAATAAGAACGGAATTGATCCAAATTTCTTTGAAGAAAACGTAATCTGCCCCATACCAGCTGAGCTGGAACAAGGGCCGCACCTTCATAGGTACCTAGGAGCTGGCTATAGATTTCTATAAGACTTGGATATATTCCAAAACTGGAAATAGTTTCCAAGCTGATACCGCTCCTGAGGATGAAGAATCAGGCTTTTGTTCCTTGTGAGGAAAGGAACTAAAATGATTATTTACCCTGGAAAGAAAGAGAAAGCAAAGTTGACTTAGAAGACATGACAGCATTCCAAGTTTAATCCATAAAGCTTTTCTAGCTAAAATAGCTAGAGACATATACCTGACATCAACTCTAATGATATCAAAAGATGGTATCACCAATAAAATTATTTAGCATGTTATAGAATAATAATAATGCTATAAAATTATGATCTGTTACTTGTTGCGCTAAAGCTTCTAACCAAAAAGTTGAAGCTGCAGCAACATCCGCTAAAAATATAGCAGGTCTAAGAAGATTACCTGAACATAAGTAAGCTTTTCTTAGAAAGGATTCAATTTTCCTATCTAAAGGAACCATAAATGAAGTACTATCTGCCGTAGGAACAGTAGTACATTAGCAGGAGTAGAGACAGCCCCATAACCTTAGGGATTTTTGTCTCAAAAAACTCTAATCTGTCAGATGGCACAGGATATAATTTGCTTAAACGTCTAGAAGGAGTAAATAAATTACCCAAATTATTCCATTCCCTGGAAATTACTTCAGAAATAGCATCAGGGAGATAAAACACTTCTGGAATAACTACAGGAGATTTAAAAACCTTATTTAAACGTTTACATTTAGTATCAAGAGGACCAGAATCCTCTATTTCTAATGCAAATAACACTTCTTTAAGTAAAGAACGAATAAATTCCATCTTGAACAAATACAAAGATTTATCAGCATCAACCTCTGAGACAGAAACCTCTGAACCAGAAGAACTATTATCAGTATCAGAATGATGATGTTCATTTAAAAATTCATCTGAAAAAAGAGAAGTTTTAAAAGATTTTTATGTATACTAGAAGGAGAAATAACAGACATAGCCTTCTTAATGGATTTAAAAAATAAAATCTCTTATGTTATCAGGAACACTCTGAAAATTAGATGTTGACGGAACAGCAACAGGTAATGTAACAGTACTAAAGGAAATTTTATCTGCATTAATAAGTTTGACATGACATGCAATACAAATAACAGCTGGAGAGACAAAGTTTATAGCAGATACACTTAGCTTGGTCGCTCCAGCACTGTGCAGTGATTTTTCCTGAAGTATCTTCTGACTCAGATGCAACGTGGAACATCTTGCAATATGTAAAAAGAAAAAAACATATAAAGCAAAATTGATCAAATTCCTTAAATGACAGTTTCAGGAATGGGAAAAAATGCCAAAGAACAAGCTTCTAGCAACCAGAAGCAATAAAAAATGAGACTTAAATAATGTGGAGACAAAAAATGACGCCCATATTTTTTCGCGCCAAATAAGACGCCCACATTATTTGGCGCCTAAATGCTTTTTGGCGCCAAAAATGACGCCACATCCGGAACGCCGACATTTTTGGCGCAAAATAACGTCAAAGAATGACGCAACTTCCGGCGACACGTATGACGCCGGAAACGGAAATAGAATTTTTGCGCCAAAAAAGTCCGCGCCAAGAATGACGCAATAAAATGAAGCATTTTCAGCCCCCGCGAGCCTAACAGCCCACAGGGAAAAAAGTCAAATTTTAAGGTAAAAAATGTTAAATTAAAATGCATTATCCCAAATATGAAACTGACTGTCTGAAAAATAAGGAAAGGTGAACATTCTGAGTCAAGGCAAATAAATGTTTGAATACATATATTTAGAACTTTATAAACAAAAGTGCCCAACCATAGCTAGGAGTGTCACAAAAAATAAGACTTACTTACCCCAGGACACTCATCTACATATAGCAGATAGCCAAACCAGTACTGAAACGAGAATCAGCAGAGGTAATGGTATATATAAGAGTATATCGTCGATCTGAAAAGGGAGGTAAGAGATGAATCTCTACGACCGATAACAGAGAACCTATGAAATAGACCCCTTAGAAGGAGATCACTGCATTCAAATAGGCAATACTCTCCTCACATCCCTCTGACATTCACTGCACGCTGAGAGGAAAACCGGGCTCCAACTTGCTGCGGAGCGCATATCAACGTAGAATCTAGCACAAACTTACTTCACCACCTCCATCGGAGGCAAAGTTTGTAAAACTGAATTGTGGGTGTGGTGAGGGGTGTATTTATAGGCATTTTGAGGTTTGGGAAACTTTGCCCCTCCTGGTAGGAATGTATATCCCATACGTCACTAGCTCATGGACTCTTGCTAATTACATGAAAGAAACATAGTTTTTTATATTGTCTCCCATGTCACATAATGCCCAAATATCAACTAATGATAAATATAATATAGGGACTCCAGTAATACCCCTCTTATTAAAATAGGTTTTACTGCTTACCCCGTTCCCATACAGTGAAATAATGCCAGCCAGTTCTGATACACCAAGTCTCCTCAGAAAAAAAAGGCTGCACATACCTTAATGCTGCTTGTAGCATGAAACCGGTCTCCACACTGAAGATGTCTCATGGTTACCTTCAGAAGTCTTGTGGGAACCAGCGTGGATCTTAGTTACAACTGCTAAGATCATCAAACCTCAGGGCAGAAATCTTCTTCCATATCCCCCTGAGGAAATTAGTATGCACCGGTACCATTTAAAATAAAAAAACTTCTTGATTGAAGAAACTAAAACTAACACCTCACTTTACCATGTCTTCCTAGTATAACACAGGCAAAGAGAATGATTGAGGGTGGAGGGGAAGGGAGGGGCTATATATACAGCTCTGCTGTGGTGCTATTTGCCACTTCCTGTTAGCAGGAGGTTAATATCCCACAAGTAAGGATGAAATCTGTGGACTCGTCATATCTTTGTAAAAGAAAAGATAAAATTCCAAGAAAAAAGATATAAAATCTTATGGAATGCTATAACTTAAACTGCGCCAGCTGCACCACCTTAAAAACAAGGTTAAAACTCCAAGAGGAGCCACAAACTTAAACACAGGCCTGATACTAACCAGGATCTGACAAAAAAGATACACGTCTGGCCCATCCGCCAGACACTTGTGTAAAACAAGAATAACGCAGAGATCTGACTGACAAACCGTCCTCCAGACCGACCTGGAGAAGGACGAAACTCCTAGGAATGCTGACCCCACTTCCACAAGTAGTCCATGGACTCACCCCAATCAGAAATTTACATCATACCTTATGGTAAAAGAAAATGGAAACAGACTTGCAAACCTGAATTGTGGACACAATGACCTATAACAATCTCCAGGCAAAAAGCTTCAGAGAAAAGAAGTTGAATGAAAGAATGGACCCTGAATTAGAAGGTCCATCCTCAGAAACCACCAATGGCAGAAGAAACACAACTCCGCTAGGCCTGAAGACCAGACCCTGCGACTAAGCAGGAACTATAAAAATGCCATATCTCACTCACATATGATACGAGCAAAGACTAATGGAAGAAGAACCATCAGACTGAAACTTCAGGGAAACACCAGGAAATTTAGCAGAGCAGCCTGCTAATCACTTTAACATAACATATGAAAATGGCATACTGCCATCTCCAGCACTCCCAATGTGAGGATTAACCTGGAGAACACCTCCGGGAGAAGCGTCCACTCCCCGGGAAGAAAAATCTGACTGCTCCCGGTAAACACACTTGAAATGTGAATAAACTAAAATTTGAGCCTCCGCCCACCGAACAATCCACGCCAATCATGACAAAAGAATTCCAGGTTCCTCCCAGGTGGTTAATGTAAACCACTGAGATGAAATTATGCAACTAGAACCTGAAAAACCAGATAAAACAACTGAGGCCAAGTCAACAAAGCATTGAAAATCGCTCTCCACTCCAAGATGATTATGGGGAGAGTGGCTCCAAAGACCATAGTCACCAACCCATTACAGGCTGGCGACAGCGACTTTTACACTGGAAAGTCTCCTAAACAGATGCTCCTGAAGGAACCCAAAGATTCTGGAAAATTCGAGTAACGATCCCATTAAGTCAAGCAAGCAAAACAAGTGCTCGAATGCTACTTCCCCTCTCTGATTCCAGGGAAGAATCTTGTGCCGACAAATCTAGAACTATCCACCAGGATCGCCACAAGATTCTCGCTCCACTGTCTGAACATGCAAGGGATGATGTCCAATGAAGCAAACATCAGACCATTATGTCCAGACATTGAGCCACTGAAGGGCTAAAAAGTAGAGTGCTGAAAGAGGCAAGAAAATCCTATTTCCTGACCTATGACAAAATATCTTCAGAGATAGGGAAAACTAAACTTGTCCCTAAGAAACTACCCCTGTAGCTGGAACAAGGGAACTCATTTGTAGACACACATCCATCTGAGGATGGAAGCGAGACAACAATATCTCAGAATGAGAGTTTGCTTGTTCAAAAGATGGTGCCAACTCCCTAAAAACCTTCAGAGAACCCTGGCAAAGCCAACCGGAAGAGCCAAAAACTGAAAGTGTTTGACAGAAAAGCCAACCTCTGGAACTTGGAATGTTCACAGACTATCTGGGATACCTTGAATCTATGTTTGCAGACAAACAGAAAGAATCAAACTCATATTGAGGACAGATTCCTCTATATCCGAATTGTACGGATGCACCAGAAAATCTGGACTCATAGGAGAAATCCACTACTAGCGCAGCGAAGCCAGATATAGCTCCTGGCTGAAATTGCTTGGAAGCATAGAAATAAAGAATTGGCAAGCTTAAGAGCCTTAATTCTGTACTGGATCTACTCCAAACAGACTCTAACGTCACCAGCTTAGTCCATAGAACCTAAAAAAATTTTTTAAAAAATTCAGTTATCCTCTCTAGGAAAACGAATTTCTCTAGCCAAAGTAGAAATGCCCTACTTCTCTAGGCACCGCACGCCCTGATATTTAACGGAGACAGCGACAGGAAATAACTTGTTAAAGACAGGAGACGGGAAAAAAGAAAACCCAGACTTCTTCTATTCCTGTGAAAAATCTCCTAGCACAGCCTGGAACATGAAAAAAATTCTTCCAGGAGCATCCTAGTACTTCGGAAGATTACTGGATTCTTTAGTGTTGACAACGACATACATATCAGAGTTGCTCCAAAGTAGCCAAAACCTCCTTAAACCATACACAAAGGTGTTCAAGCTGAAATCTGAAAAATACCACTTCAGCATCAGATGAAGGAATTATACTGTGCGAATCTGAGATTTCACTCTCAGAGGCTACTGACGTATCCTCCTCATCAGACAACCAGTGAAGCAGCAGGAGGTACAGAAATGTTACTATCTGAATCTCTAACATTCCTCTTGCGATTTCCCATCAGTCAGGAAAAATCAGAAAATGCCACAGACACTGCAGAAGATACCTGAGCAGCAATTTCTACCGGCAAATAGAACCGCAGGGCACTGCATGAGACGCCTGAACAAGGCTCGGGACAACTGAGGAGAAAACTGCGGCATAGCCTAAACAGCATCGCCTAAGGAGACATAAGGCTAAGAAGGGACAAACATGACACCGACACTTTAAAAATCCTAACAAGGATTTCTAGGAATTAGGATTTTAATATTTAAATATATAACATGACACTGTCACTTTAAGAATCCTAAAAAAAGATTCTTAGAAATTAAAATTTTTTTAAATATAAAATATTTTACATGACAGACACTTTAAAAATTATAGGGCCTTAATTAAAGAATTAAAAAAAATAATAATATATCTATCTATATATATATATATATATATATATATATATATATATATATATATATATATATATATATATATATATATATATAGACAGACCTCTGTTCCATTTTTTAGCAAGAAAAATAATGCAGAAAAAATGAATCTAGAATTTCCCTAAGTGAAGGAAATCTAACATACACATAATACTCCTGACACTGTCACCTTAGAATGCACAGATGCACATGAAGGAAAATGTCTGCATATTCATTGAACATAAAAATGACACTGAAATTCTGTTTAAGTAAGTGATTGTGACTATCAATAAAAAAGAAAGAAAACAAGTAGCCGCAAGCTCCGCTCTGTTCCACATGCGGGTCGTAGAAGAAAAACAGATGCTCAACTCAAAATGGCACCGCTCCGAAAAAACAAAAAAGGAGGCGTGGCCAAGGTCGGCACAGAAAATACTTAATGCAGTCGACCATCACCCTCAAACAGCGGCAATTTGTAACTTCTTAGAAGGAAACTGGAGCATGAGAAACTTGTAATAAAAAAAGCAAAAGCTTAATCTCTCACACAGTTCCCCTACAAGAAATAACGGCAGAGCTGGAAATCCCTGCATATACACCACAAAGTGTAAAAACACAATCACCCAACATTCCCTGTATCGTTGCACCCGAAGAACCAGGGAAAGAAAAAAGAGTGACTTCATTCTAAGATATAAAGGTCCCAATAAAAAATAAATTAGCCCAAAGTAGTTTACTCCTTCCCTTATGAAGGATGTTAACAGTCCATGTCTATGCATAATGTGCCTGCCACTGCCATAAGAATCCCAAAAGGAATATGTCCCATTGAAAACAGAGGGTCTCAACCCCTACAGTACCAGCCTTCTAAGCCCCCAGAAGAACAAAAAGGCACTACCTGCATACTAGCTGTCCGGCAGTCAGACAACCTCACAAAAGTAAGGGAGGATGCCACTCCTCACAGAGACCTGTGGAAAAAAAGAAAAACAGAGTAAAACCTATACTGGCTTTCTATAGCAGGGCAGCAACCTGTTAGGAAAAACACGAGCAAAGCACACTTTACAAGTTCTAACTGCTTTAAAAGCCACCACTGCCCTACTGAAGAGACTGACGTGGACTACGGCTACACCCCAGAAAAGAACTCTTGATTTAAGAATCAGACACCTAACTTACCCCTCCTTGCAACTGATACAAGCAAAGAGAATGACTGGGGGTTGTGGGTAAGGGGAGTGGTATTTAACAGCTTTCTGTGGTGCTCTTTGCCTCCTCCTGCTGGTCAGGAGTGATATTCCCAATAGTAATTATGATGATCCGTGGACTCATTGTGTCATTAGAAAGAAAATTACTTGAGAGATTTCTTTCTACATATAGCAGGGACTGCTATGGGCTGTAATATGGCTCCGACATATGCCAATCTGTACATGTTATGGTACAAGACCTTTATCATGAACACATTGTCAATCTCTAACATAACATTTTATGTTAGAAATATTGACGATGTGTTCCTTGGATTCGTTGGTCTCTTGGATCAAGACTCTTAAAACACTTGACTCACCCATACGCTTTAAATATGAATGTAGCATTGACACTGTACCATTTTTGGATCTGAACATCTTTAAAAGCGTACACAAAGGAAAGTTAAGGTTTGCTACCACACTATACTTCAAACCAAGAGATAGGAATTCCCTGCTAATGGCTTCTGGCTTTCACCCTGAACATCAGAAGAAGAGAGTCATCTCCTCTCAGCTTATGCGAGTAGCACGTAATAATACACTCAACAGTAGCAGGGCACAACAAGAACAGACCATGAAGAAAAAATTGAAGGAGAGGGGCTACAGACCATTGGATATCAACAGAGCATATGAAAAAGTCACACAACAGGACCAAGCATCACTCCTAAGTAATAGATGTGTGGAGAAGAGTACTACCAATAAATTGAATTTTATTACGACATTCACTCAACTACACAAAGTGATGGAGGATTTCATTCGATCGAAATGGGACATAGTGAGATCAGATAGATCACTCCCGATTACACAAATGGAAGCTCCCCGGGTGGTATACAGAAAAGCCCCCAACTTAAGAGACATCCTTGTACACAACGACCCAGTGAAATGTTACCAAAAAGAGTCTTGGTTGGATGGGAAGAGAAAGTTGGGTTGCTATAAATGTGGGGGACTGCACTACCTGCAATAGCATGATCACAGGACGACTGTTTCACTATCTGCATACAGGGGAAGCGCTATAAGATATATCAGACTATCCTGTACGAGTGATTATGTGATTTATATTCTATCATGTCCGTGTTCCCTTGTCTACGTTGGTAAGACCTCTACTACATTTAGAGAAAGGATGGCCAACCACCGGCATGCCATTAGGGAAGCTATTGACAAACTAACATCGGATCAGCCGGCGGCGAGGCACTTTTTGCAAGCAGGGCATATTGTTGCCAGCCTAAGGACCATGTTGATTGATCATGTGCCACCACTTAAAAGAGGTGGTGATAGGCGCAAAAATTATTGCAAGTTGAGACACAATGGATTTACCCTTTGGACACTGTAGCCCCCAAAGGTCTTAAATGTTTATGACTGGTCGGTCTAGGTTGCATTTAGGTTGGAACCAAAGTTACCCTATTGTTTGGCTAGTATTGCAAAATTTGCCAAAGATTTTTACCATATTCCAGCATGCAGGAGGTGGGAGCTATATCCCTGTGTACTGTGATTACTATTATTAGTTTAGCATGTGCATTTTTAAATTTTGTAGTTAGTAGACTGATTTTAGCCAGTTGTTGACTTAACAGTAATATATGTATTGGTGGTGGGTTCCAATATCGGCTGAGTTGTTGGTGGTTAACCTATGGGCGACTGACAGTGAGTGACATACGTATTACGCTCTGGTAATTAGCCATGTGGCCATTGTCATAGTAGGCATCAACAAGTTGTGATGTGGCGCAACATCATTGGCCCAGCCGTACCGGAAGTGATAGGCACAAGGTGTGTAAATAGAGGCGGATAATGTGTTAGTTTTTTACCACTTGAGACACTGTGGATACCCATTGAGTAAAGTACCAGTCTGGTACCGAAACGTTTGTAATCTGATGTATTTTCAATTTTGAAAATCCGGTGAGTGTAGCGTCTATTCTTGGTGAGGATAGATTGGAACATTTATATTATTGGACACACAGCACCCCGGTGACTACCATTGTGGAATAGTGAGTGCAACGGACTCAGACTTCAGTATATATACACAAAATTATATATATATATATATATATATATATATATATATATATATAAATAAATAAATAAATAAATAAAAAGGTGTAGATCACCAAGCACTCCACCATGGAATAACAAATGACCTGGGTGCAGTCCAAAGGGTGCAAATATAGAACAGTCTCACAGGATTTGTATAAAATACACGTAGACTTTATTCATTAGAAATTTGTAGATCACGTCAACGTTTCGGCCCCAAGAGGAGCATTTATCAAGACAATATGTCCTAAAAAAACAAAAAACATACAAAACAAAGAAATAAAAAACAAGAATATATATAACAATGTGTGACATACACTAATAAAGTGTAACTAAGCTGCCGCTATTTTGACTATCAGTTTATTCTGGCTGTTTTGACCGATCATTACATTGGTGGTTTATATACTGAATTGCTGATGCCCATGAACTATTTAAGATGTTTATATTAACATTATATATATATATAGCCAATATTAGGCTCATTTGATTATGCGTTAAGTTCCTATGTATTTTGCCGGGTTGCCTGTGGACGTTTATTATACTGCACAGGTTTTACTAGGGATTCTTTGAGCTTTTCTTATTTCATTGTTATGTATTGGCACTTTTTTTGTAGTCTAAATCGTTGTTTTTCACACTTTGATAGCACGGAGTTGTGCTGACCGCTGTCAGCTAATTAACGTTTTTATTTTTACACGATCACATTCAAACTAAGTTGTGCTTATTTGTCACATATGTTGTAACTGTTTATTTGCTGCGAGTCATAATAGTTTATCTACTATCGACTTGCCTTATTTAATGGTTCTTGTAATTATAGATAGCCCGGGTGGTTCACGTTATTTCTTATATGACTGGTTAGGTGAATTCCTCCACGTTCTTGAGCACTTTGGCTATTATTCTCCAAGGTTAGTGCTTTCTATGTGATAACTGACGTTTTTTTCTTTTATTCTTTCTTTTGGTTTTGTGTTCATCTTGCTCTAAGGTCCTCTTGATGTATATGCATTTATGACAGGTAGTTACTATCTCGTTTTGTACACTTATGCACTTGTGCTTATCCTGGTTATGGGACAATGAACATTCAGTGCGTTGGCTCTGGTGACATGACACTAACGCGGTGATGTCCAGCAATACAGTTACAGTATACTCCCTTTCGATGTCACACATGCATTGTGTTTATTTTCATATTTCATCTGTTTCCATATTTAATTTATTTTTCTACATATATGAACTTTAAAGGGACACTGAACCCAATTTTTTTCTTTCATGATTCAGGTAGAGCATTACATTTTAAGCAACTTACTAATTTACTCCTATTATCAAATTTTCTTCATTCTCTTGGTATCTTTATTTGAAATACAAGAATGTAAGTTTAGATGCCGGCCCATTTTTGGTGAACAACCTGGGTTGTTCTTGCTGATTGGTGGATAAATTCATCCAACAATAAAAAAAGTGCTGTCCAGAGTTCTGAACCAATAAAAAAACACAATTTATGCTTACCTGATAATTTTTTTTTTTTTTTTAAAACATTTATTTATTTACCAAAAGCAAAAATAAATGCCTTACAATTCGGCTTACCTTTCACCTCGCAGGGTATACCAAAACAAAAATTTAGCCCAACATCTTAGGCTCACATTTCACCTCGCAGGGTGCTTACACTGATTTTGAAGTAGCAGGGTACTAATTCAGATAGATTAAGTCTTAACTTATAAATCAACATCCTATATTCAGGTGTGTTTTTGCCTTTCTACTTAGACTCTACCTCCTCAATCATTCAAGTAGCCAGTTGATACTCTACAACTACAGAGGAAACCCTTCTTATAGAAAATGTAATATTACAGGGGTAGCTGAATTGTCTATAATCTTCCTCAGATTGTATGTCTTACTTTTGGTCTTTTTTCCTTTATGATAGGACTCTATCTACAATCAATACAGATACATATATATAAATAAATAAAAAATAAAAATAAAAAAAAGAAACATATATAATTAAAACCAACTCCTCTCCCCTACTTCCCTCCTCCCTAATTATTCATGGTTCTCTTTATACATAGTCATGTTGCCAAATGTTGGTATTTATTTAACAAGGTTAACTGTTGAAATGTCTGCGAATCCTGCAGTGGTGAGATTATTTGTCTTTGTATATCACACGAATGGGATAATAGAAACTTCTCCCATTTTATCAACAGTGAATTTATTTTACTCTCCAGAAAGATCAAGTGGTCTTTAAAATCTAGTGTCATTTGAAGTAACATTTCCTTTGCGAATGTAGCTATACTAGGTGCGTTCTTTGCTTTCCAATTTCTAAGAATTAGTTGTCTCGCCACCAAGATAGCTGTGTTAATTAGTTGTTTATTGCGGATCTCTGTCTGTTGTGCAAGAAATATTATTAGTTCTAGGCTTAACTTTATTTTATTCGGTATAAATTTGTTCAGCCAATATTCTACCTTACACCAAAAATTGTATATTTTAGGACAAGAAAAAAAGGCATGTATCAAATCGGTGTCCAGGGCACTACATCTTGTGCATTTAATAGCTTGCACATTCTTCCACTTCGACATCGATCAGGGAGTAAGATATGCTCTGTTTAGTAATTTAATGTGGGATTCTCTAAATGAAATCTCTCGGGAGTAGTCTGTAATCAGAACTAAACTTTTTCTAAAAAGATCTAAATTAATCTCCCTAACATCTTCACACCACTTCGCATGGAGTATTCTAATTTTGGCTTTAGCCTGTAAGGACATAATACTTCTGTACATGTAGGAAATGGAATGATTCCCTGAACAATAAATTCTAATAATTGTGTCTGTCTTTCAAATTATTTGGACTCTCCACTGTTAGATTATTACTATCAATAAAATGTCGTACCTGTAAATACGCATAGAATTGCCTTTTTCCAACTTAAATTCTTTGGCCAGAAGTTCAAAAGGTTTAACAGTCATTGTTTGGTAATCAATTAGCTGGCTGATCCAGACTAGTCCTTTCCTAGTCCAATCACTAAATACACTTGATTCCATCCCGCTTATAAAGTCGGGATTCCCCCTTATAGGTAAATACTGTGATATTTTAAAGTTTACTTGCAGCATTTGGCATATTTTTTTCCATGCCACAGTTATGTTTTGAATTGTGTACTTATACTTAGCTTTTTTCATTGATCTCGAAACTGGATAGTGTAGTAAAGCTTTCAAGGATAGGGGGGCTATCGCCTTTTCCTCATTTTGGTAATTAGTTACATATTCTACCCCCGATATCCAGTCTAGCACTATTTTTGCAAGACAGACCAAGTTATATACTTTTAGATTAGGGAAGGCGAATCCGGCATCAATTGTCAAATGAGCCAAATTTTTAAGTCCTATCCGTGGTTTCTCCTTACCCCAAAAAAACTGTGAACATTCAGAATTAAATTTTTGGATATCTTTAGCTCGGATAAACACTGGTATATTTTGCATGAGGAATAGAATTTTTGGGAAAAGCATCATTTTAATAAGTAATACTTTTGCTGATAGAGACAGTGGAAGTTTAGTCCAGGTTTTTAAAGAATCAGTACATTTCAGCCAGATAGGTACATAATTTAAGCTGTACCAGTCGTCTAAATTCTTTGATAGAATAATCCCTAGATATTTAATCTTCCCTTCTGCAAGTTTGAACGGGTTATCGACCAAGCTATTTCTTTTTTTAATAATCCACATAATCTCGGATTTCTTTAAGTTAATTTTGTATCCTGAGAATTTAATAAATTCATCAATTATGCTGGTTATGTGTGGTATGTTTACTCTGGAATTACAAAAATAGAAGAGGATGTCGTCCGCATATAGGGACAGTACATATCTTTTATCACCTGATAAGACTCCTTCTAGTCTGTTCCTACATCTAATTGCCAGGGGTTCTAATGAAATATTAAAAAGTAATGGTGACAATGGACACCCTTGTCTTGTTCCTTTCTGGAGTGTAACCCCTGGGGAACTCAGGCCGTTAACTAATATGTAAGAAATAGGGTCCTGATAGATTAATTTGATAAAGTTTGAAAAATTTCCCATTATCCCAAAACTGTTCAATGCTGAAAATAGATGATCCCAGGTAATACTATCGAAAGCCTTATGGGCATCGACTGTCAGTAGAGCAAAGTCTGAGTCTTGTTTTTCCTTTTTACTCTTTCCAGTTAATGCCTGCTCTATTAAGAACATAGCAGTTTTAATATTTTTTTGTGAGGTCCTACCTGGCATAAATCCAGTTTGGTCTGTGTGTATAATATCCCCTATGATACTTTTAAGTCTGTTTGCCAGAATACTAGCCATAAGTTTATAGTCGGAATTCAATAGGGAAATTGGACGGTAAGAGTCTATACATTCTACGTCCTTGTCCTTTTTATATATTAATGTTACATTCGCCGCTGAGAAATACCTAGAGGGTTTAACATTTTCCACAAAATAGCTATTATATAATCTCCCCAAAATGCAAACGACATCCTCCTCCAATATTTTATAAAATTCTACTGGAATTAGATCAGGACCTGGAGCTTTGCCATTGGCAGCTTTCTTTATTGCCGAGGCAATTTCCTCCTCCGTTATCTCTTTATTCAGTACTTCCAGCTGTTCTGCATTAATCCTTGGGGTAATAATCTTTTTCCAAAAATTCTTTTTTGCTCCTAAGTCAATTTTATCAGCCGAATATATTGTTTGAAAATACTTATGAAACTGTGATAGAATTTCTTTCGGAGAGATATATCTCTGATCTTTAACCTTAATGGCTCCAATAAAATTATTTCTTTTCTTGCTTTTTACTAGGTTGGCCATAGATTTAGCTAATTTAGGTGAGAACCTCTTAAATCTTAAATAATTATTAACATCAGATTTTGATACCTGTTGATTTATAAAGGTTTCTCTTTCTAGCTTCACATTCTGATAATTGGACCAATTTAGCTTTATGGGATTTTCTAGATATCTCGCGTACTTGTTTTTGAGCTGGTTAGCTAGTTGAATCTCCCTCTTACCTATAGCTTTCTTTCTTGCTATCATATAGGACTTGATCTGTCCTCTGAAAAAGGCTTTTAAGGTCTCCCAGAAAGTTTCTATCTTCGATAGATAATTTTTATTAAAATAGAAAAACTCTCTCCATTTAGCTTGCATCCAATTCCTAAATTTAATATTGGATACTAGAAAAGAGGGAAAGAAGAACCCCAGCTTTTTACTCTGTTCGACCTTGTACTGACTAAGTACTAGAGAAATAATAGCGTGATCCGAGATCATGATATTAGCAATGTCTGTCCTAATCTCAGCACCTAGAAGCGATTCACTAATTAAAAACATATCAATTCTTGAATTTTTTTGTGTGATTTTGATTTGCACGTATATGCTCTCTCATCTGGGTGCTGTAATCTCCATACATCCCTCAATTTCAAGCTTTTGACAAATTTACTTAAACCTTCTGCTTCCCTACGATATCTGTTAACCTGGGTATGTTTAAAACGATCCAGGTATGGATTAATTACGCTGTTAAAATCCCCTCCAATTATCAACTCTGAATCTATAAAGTCTAAAAGTTTGGCAAAGAGATTCTTCCAAAACAGTGGACAGTGCTCATTTGGAGCATAGATATTACAAATGGTGAACCTACGTTCTTGTATAGATAAGTTAAGAATTAAGAACCTGCCTTCCTTATCTATTATCTGAGATTTAATCTGATATTCTAATTTTTTATTGAAGAGGCAGGCTACTCCTCTTTTTTTACCAACCGCCGGGGCTGCTACTACCTCACCAATCCATCCCATTCTTAATTTGGCCGCTTCTATCTGATTCAGATGTGTCTCTTGTAATAGTGTTATACCGGGGGCGGATTTTTTAAGCTGATATACTATTCTTTTCCTCTTTATGGGGAGTTAATTCCCCCCACATTCCAGGATAAAATTTTAATTGAGTTTTTCATTTGTCTATTTAAAATATTTTGATAAAGCCGCACTGATCATTAATAGTTAAAAAGTATAGTAGGCGGGAAGGGGAGTAGAGGAGAGCGGAAAAGAAAAAAAAAACAAAAAAAAAAACACAAGACATACCTACAAACAAACATACATCGTCTTTCAGCTTGTAAACTTATATACTTCCTGCTTGCCATATTGTTCTTATACATCAGACTTTTTTGTATGCTTAGTATTTTTAATAAACTGTTTAGCTTCCTCTGTTTTGTCTATCAGGATAATCTCAGAATTCTGCCAAATTTTGAGTCTAGCGGGGTAGATCATAGTAGCTTTTACCCCTAAGTCAATCATTTCAGTACAGAGAGGTGACATCTCTCTTCTTTTATTTAACGTCTCTGAGGAAAAATCCTGAAATATTAAAATCTGTTTATTGTGCATTTCGAATGGGATAGCTTTGCGATAAAGAGTAAGACGTTTATGCTTGTCCTGGAAATTTTAAAATCTTGCTATAATTGGTCTCTTCAGCACTTGGGAAGTACCTTTTGTTTTAACTGACCCTACCCTATGAGCTCTTTCAACAGCTAATGGGAGTTGATCTAAGGGGAATCCCAACGCTTTAGGTATTACGGAAGAAATTAATTCCATAATGTCTGCGTATTCTTGTAATTCTGGTATGCCTACAAATTTTAAATTGTTCCTTCTAGACCTATCTTCTAGGTCGTCAATTCTCATTTGCAAGTTCTGTATTAGTTTTGCTTGTGAGTCAAGAGTAGATTGCTGGCTAAATTGCAAATCATCTATATCAGATATTCTATTCTCCATCTCAGAGAGCCTATTGGAGAAATGCTCAACTTCATTAGACAATGAGACAATCTCCTTTCTTATATTATCAAATTGTGGCGTAAAGATGTCAGAAATTTGCTTTACCAGACTTTCAGTATTAATATTTTGGTTTATATCTGGGCTTTTGTCTGCTTGATCTAGATCAAGGGCTCCAATACTATTGCGAGGTTTTTTTAGTTGTTTAGGTGGCATATTTTCTGAGGTATTTTTTGTAGCTACTACAAATCTGTCCATAGATCATACATGCAAAAGAGAGAATATAAAGGAAAAAAAAAAAAAAAAAAAGGGGAACTGTGAGGAGGGGGGAATAAATACCCCTATAAGTGATCAAGCAAATACTATGTTTACAAAACTATAAAGACTTAGTGATAATTAAAGTGATTATATTTAAAAAAAACAAAAACACGTGTCAACTAGTATATATTTTTACAGTGATAGTGCCAGTATTGTAAACTGACGTGAATTATCTCTAATTCAATATTACCGTGAGGAATGGGGAGAGCAAAAAAAAAAAAACACAGATACAAATTCTCTTAGTACCTTACTTGAATATGTTCCTCAATCTAATACCTCTGCCTCAGAATCAGACTAAGATTATTTCTAGCAGTACTACTGTTATCTTACAGACTCATACAAACTTAACTAGCTTTATCACAGTTTTTATATTGGCCAATATATATTCTTGATTTATTCTTTCCTTTCTCTTCCTTCCCCCTCTTCCCCTTTCCTTCCTTTCTCTCTTCCTTCTCCCCCCTCTATCCCTTCCTTCCCTTCTCCTCTTCCCCTCTCTCTCCCCTTTTCCTTTCCCCTTCCTTCCTTCTTTCTCTTTCTTTCTCTCTTTTCTTTCTTTCTTTGCAAAGGCTTGATATAGCCGTCAAAACCACAGTTTAAACTCTTGAAAACTCTGGAGTCTAATTTGCTTACAGAACTCAACAATTATTTACACAAAGAAAAGAAAAGAGGGTATAAACCTCCTGCCTATTACTGTAATTATACCAGAAAATATCTTTTCCAGCTTGCTAGGTGAAATACAATATCCCAATATATGATTTGACTATATCCTTTTGCCTGTACTGAATTTTTAAATGATTAGTACCACTTTTCCACAGGCTCAGCTTGTTTATGTATACACCATATATTGTTCAGTTTCCCTGGAAATCGTATCTGTCTCCCTTATATTAGATTATCTTTAACCATAAAGTATATTAGTAGGCTTTCACTTTTACCTGCCCACCGTGATATAGGCAAAGACAAAATGGCCCTGAGAATTGAAGTAATACCATTATAACACCTTTTTGTTCAGACCATAAAAATAGTGTATCTGTACATTTGCCATTTTTAGAGAAACATAATATCATCCTGTTATGTACTTCATGTTCTTCCCCTTTTAACTTATGTCAATACTATTGGTAGGCATTTACTAATTCCAACTGTGTTAATATTTTCACACTTTTTTTTTTTTCCTTTTTAAAGTTTGCATCACCAGTCACTGCAACATATATATAGTGCCAAAAAAAACAATAAGAAGCAGGGACAAAAAACATAATTTATGTAAGAACTTACTGATAAATTCATTTCTTTCATATTAGCAAGAGTCCATGAGCTAGTGACGTATGGGATATACCATTCCTACCAGGAGGGGCAAAGTTCTTCCCAAACTCCTAAATTCCTATAAATACACCCTCACCACACCCACAATTCAGTTTAACGAATAGCCAAGAAGTGGGGTGATAAAAAAAGTGCGAAAGCATATAAAATAAGGAATTGGAATAATTGTGCTTTATATAAAATCATAACCACCACAAAAAAAGGGCGGGCCTCATGGACTCTTGCTAATATGAAATAAATGAATTTATCAGGTAAGTTTCTTACATAAATTATGTTTTCTTTCAATTTAATTAGCAAGAGTCCATGAGCTAGTGACGTATGGGATAATGACTACCCAAGATGTGGATCTTTCCACACAAGAGTCACTAGAGAGGGAGGGATAAAATAAAGACAGCCAATTCCTGCTGAAAATAATCCACACCCAAATAAAGTTTAACGAAAAACATAAGCAGAAGATTCAAACTGAAACGCTGCCTGAAGTACTTTTCTACAAAAACTGCTTCAGAAGAAGAAATTACATCAAAATGGTAGAATTTAGTAAAAGTATGCAAAGAGGACCAAGTTGCTGCTTTGCAGATCTGGTCAACCGAAGCTTCATTCCTAAACGCCCAGGAAGTAGATACTGACCTAGTAGAATGAGCTGTAATTCTCTGAGGCGGAATTTACCCGACTCACATAGGCAAGATGAATTAAAGATTTCAACCAAGATGCCAAAGAAATGGCAGAAGCTTTCTGGCCTTTTCTAGAACCGGTTAAGTAACAAATAGACTAGAAGTCTTACGAAAGATTTCGTAGCTTCAACATAATATTTCAAAGCTCTAACAACATCCAAAGAATGCCAACGATTTCTCCTTAGAATTCTTAGGATTAGGACATAATGAAGGAACCACAATTTCTCTACTAATGTGTTGGAATTCACAACTTTAGGTAAAAAATTCAAAAGAAGTTCGCAACACCCGCCTTTATCCTGATGAAAAATCAGAAAAGGAGACTCACAAGAAAGAGCAGATAATTCAGAAAACTCTTCTGGCAGAAGAGATGGCCAAAATGGAAACAAAACTTTCCAAGAAAGTAATTTAATGTCCAATGAATGCATAGGTTCAAACGGAGGAGCTTGAAGAGCTCCAGAACCAAATTCAAACTCCAAGGAGGAGAAATTGACTTAATGACAGGTTTATATACGAACCAAAGCTTTGTACAAAAACAATGAATATCAGGAAGAATAGCAATCTTTCTGTGAAAAAGAACAGAAAGAGCAGAGATTTGTCCTTTCAAAGAAACTTGCGGACAAACCTTATCTAAACCATCCTGAAGAAACTGTAAAATTCTCGGAATTCTAAAAGAATGCCAAGAAAAAAGATGAGAATGACACCAAGAAATATAAGTCTTCCAGACTCTATAATATATATCTCGAGATACAGATTTACGAGCCTGTAACATAGTATTAATCACAGAGTCAGAGAAACCTCTTTGACAAGAATCAAGCGTTCAATCTCCATACCTTTAAATTTAAGGATTTCAGATCCTGATGGAAAAAAGGACCTTGTGACAGAATGTCTGGTCTTAAACGGAAGAGTCCACGATTGGCAAGAGGCCATCCGGACAAGATCCGCATACCCAAAACCTGTGAGGACCATGCCGGAGCTACCAGCAGAACAAACGAGCATTCCTTCAGAATCTTGGAGATTACTCTTGGAAGAAGAACTAGAGGCGGAAAGATATAGGCAGGATGATACTTCCAAGGAAGTGATAATGCATCCACTGCCCTCCGCCTGAGGATCCCGGGATCTGACAGATACTGGAAGTTTCTTGTTTAGATGGACACCATCAGATCTATTTCTGGAAGTTCCCACATTTGAACAATCTGAAGAAATACCTCTGGGTGAAGAGACCATTCGACCCGGATAGCAACGTTTGGCGACTGAGACTAATCCGCTTCCCAATTGTCTACACCTGGGATATGAACCGCAGAGATTAGACAGGAGCTGGATTCCGCCAAACCAAAATTCGAGATTACTTCTTTCATAGCCAGAGGACTGTGAGTCCCTCCTTGATGATTGATGTATGCCACCAGTTGTGACAGTTGTCTGTCTGAAAACAAATGAACGATTCTCTCTTCAGAAGAGGCCAAAACTGAAGAGCTCTGAAAATTGCACGGAGTTCCAAGATATTGATAGTAATCTCACCTCCTGAGATTCCCAAACTCCCCTGTTGCCGTCAGAGATCCCCACACAGCTCCCCAACCCGTCGAGACTTGCATCTGTTGAAATTACAGTCCAGGTCGGAAGCACAAAAGAAGCCCCCTGAATAAACGATGTGATCTGTCCACCATGTTAGAGGAGTGTCGAACAATCGGTTTTAAAGATATTGTTTGAGATATCTTCGTGTAATCCTTGCACCATTGCTTCAGCATACAGAGCTGAAGAGGTCGCATGTGAAAACGAGCCAAGGGGATCGCGTCTACGACTGCAGCAGTCATAAGACCTAGAATTTCCATGCATAAGGCTACCGAAGGGAATGATTGTGACTGAAGGTTTCGACAAGCTGCAATCAATTTTAGACGTCTCTTGTCTGTTAAAGACAGAGTCATGGACACTGAATCCATCTGGAAACTCAGAAAGGGTTACCCTTGTCTGAGGAATCAAAGAACTTTTTGGTAAATTGATCCTCAAACATGATCTTGAAGAAACAACACAAGTCGATTCGTATGAGATTCTGCTAAATGTAAAGACTGAGCAAGTACCAAGATATCGTCCAAATAAGGAAATACCACAATACCCTGTTCTCTGATTACAGACAGAAGGGCACCGAGAACCTTTGTAAAAATTCTTGGAGCTGTAGCTAGGCCAAACGGCAGAGCACAAACTGGTAATGCTTGTCCAGAAAAGAGAATCTCAGGAACTGATAATGATCTGGATGATCGGAATATGCAGATATGCTTCCTGTAAAATCTATTGTGGACATATAATTCCCTTGCTGAACAAAAGGCAAGATAGTCCTTACAGTTACCATTTTGAACGTTGGTATCCTTACATAACGATTCAATATTTTTAGATCTAGCACTGGTCTGAAGGAATTCTCCTTCTTTGGTACAATGAAGAGATTCTGAATAAAACCCCATCCCTGTTCCTGAACTGGAACTGGCATAATTACTCCAGTCAACTCTAGATCTGAAACACATTTCAGAAATGCTTGAGCTTTTACTGGATTTACTGGGACACGGGAAAGAAAAAATCTCTTTGCAGGAGGTCTCATCTTGAAACCAATTCTGTACCCTTCTGAAACAATGTTCTGAATCCAAAGATTGTGAACAGAATTGATCCAAATTTCCTTGAAAAAAACGTAACCTGCCCCCTACCAGCTGAGCTGGAATGAGGGCCGCACCTTCATGTGGACTTAGAAGCAGGCTTTGCCTTTCTAGCTGGCTTGGATTTATTCCCAGCTGGAGATGGTTTCCAAACTGAAACTGCTCCTGAGGATGAAGGATCAGGCTTTTGTTCTTTGTGGAACCGAAAGGAACGAAAACGATTATTAGCCCTGCTTTTACCTTTAGATTTTTTATCCTGTGGTAAAAAAGTTCCTTTCCCACCAGTAACAGTTGAAATGATGGAATCCAACTGAGAACCAAATAATTTGTTACCCTGGAAAGAATAGAAAGTAAAGTTTGATTTAGAAGCCATATCAGCATTCCAAGTTTTAAGCCATAAAGCTCTTCTAGCTAAAATAGCTAGAGATCATAAACCTGACATCAACTCTGATAATATCAAAAATGGCATCACAGATAAAAATTATTAGCATGCTGAAGAAGAATAATAATGTCATGAGAATCACGATGTGTTTACTTGTTGCGCTAAAGTTTCCAACCAAAAAGTTGAAGCTGCAGCAACATCAGCCAAAGATATAGCAGGTCTAAGAAGATTACCTGAACACAGATAAGCTTTTCTTAGAAAGCGACTCAATTTTCCTATCTAGAGGATCCCTTAAATGAAGTACCATCTGACGTAGGAATAGTAGTACGTTTAGCAAGGTAGAAATAGCCCCCATCAACTTTAGGGATTTTGTCCCAAAATTCTAATCTGTCAGACGGCACCGGATATAAATGCTTAAAACGTTTAGAAGGAGTAAATGAATTACCCAATTTATCCCATTCTTTGGAAATTACTGCAGAAATAGCATTAGGAACAGGAAAAACTTCTGGAATAACCACAGGAGCTTTAAATACCTTATCCAAACGTTTAGAATTAGTATCAAGAGGACCAGAATCCTCTATTTCTAAAGCAATTAGAACTTCTTTAAGTAAAGAACGAATAAATTCCATTTTAAATAAATATGAAGATTTATCAGGCATCAACCTCAGAGACAGGATCCTCTGAACCAGAGGAGTCATCAGAATCAGAATGATGATGTTCTTTTAAAAATTCATCTGTAGGGAGAGAAGTGTTAAAAGATTTTTTACGTTTACTAGAAGGAGAAATAACAGACATAGCCTTCTTTATGGATTCAGAAACAAAAATCTCTTATATTATCAGGAACATCTGCACCTAGATGTTGAGGGAACTGCAACAGGCAATGGTACTTTACTAAAGGAAATATTATCTGCTTTAACAAGTTTGTCATGACAATCAATACAAACAACAGCTGGAGAAATAGCTACCAAAAGTTTACAGCAGATACACTTAGCTTTGGTAGAACCAGCACTAGACAGCGATTTTCCTGTAGTATCTTCTGACTCAGATGCAACGTGAGACATCTTGCAATATGTAAGAGAAAAAACAACATATATATAAAGCAAAATTGATCAAATTCCCTTAAATGACAGTTTCAGAATGGGAAAAAATGCCAAAGAACAATGCTTCTAGCAACCAGAAGCAATAAAATGAACTTAAATAATGTGGAGACAAAAGCGACGCCCCATATTTTTTCGCGCCAAATAAGACGCCCACATTATTTGGCGCCTAAATGCTTTTTGGCGTCAAAAATGACGCCACATCCGGAACGCCGACATTTTTGGCGCGAAATAACGTCAAAAAATGACGCAACTTCCGGCGACACGTATGACGCCGGAAACGGAAATAGAATTTTTGCGCCAAAAAAGTCCGCGCCAAGAATGACGCAATAAAATGAAGCATTTCAGCCCCCGCGAGCCTAACAGCCCACAGGGAAGAGTCAAATTTTTGAAGGTAAGAAAAAATGGTTAAATTCAAAATGCATTATCCCAAATATGACACTGACTGTCTGAAAATAAGGAAAGTTGAACATTCTGAGTCAAGGCAAATAAATGTTTGAATTACATATATTTAGAACTTTATAAACAAAGTGCCCAACCATAGCTTGGAGTGTCACAGAAAATAAGACTTACTTACCCCAGGACACTCATCTACATATAGCAGATAGCCAAACCAGTACTGAAACGAGAATCAGCAGAGGTAATGGTATATATAAGAGTATATCGTCGATCTGAAAAGGGAGGTAAGAGATGAATCTCTACGACCGATAACAGAGAACCTATGAAATAGACCCCGTAGAAGGAGATCACTGCATTCAAATAGGCAATACTCTCCTTACATCCCTCTGACATTCACTGCACGCTGAGAGGAAAACCGGGCTCCAACTTGCTGCGGAGCGCATATCAACGTAGAATCTAGCACAAACTTACTTCACCACCTCCATCGGAGGAAAAGTTTGTAAAACTGAATTGTGGGTGTGGTGAGGGGTGTATTTATAGGCATTTTGAGGTTTGGGAAACTTTGCCCCTCCTGGTAGGAATGTATATCCCATACGTCACTAGCTCATGGACTCTTGCTAATTACATGAAAGAAAACACATCAAACACTGTTTAACTTAGCAACAGAGGAATGTTCTTTGTATCATCAGTCAGGTTGAATCACTTCCAGTGCCCCCAGTACTGAAGTGCCCAAAGTGTCTTAACTCTTTTTTTTTTTTTTTTTCCAGCAATTGGGGTAATACCAGAATCTTTAATCTGCCACAGTTAAGGGAGGGGGCATTCACCAGCAAAGAAAAAGAAAAAGGTTTTTAGACAAAGAGCTCCACCAATGGATATGTTGCCACCGATTTGCCCCTTATTAACTTTATAGGAGAAAGGTCTTTTTTCTCTTGTGCTCTTTCCTTGTATTTTTAAGTTCCCCCTTTTTAGAGTGTACAGCAGGAAATTTTCAACATAAATAAATTCAAAAAGTACTTATCTGCCCTTTTCTTTGATCAATCTCCTTCCCTTTATTCAGATACGGTAGGTACCAGTAGAATGAAAACCAGGGCCACTTATAGATGGAAGCAAACACTTTTCTTCTCCTTTTTTTTCTTCCTTGTTCCTCTCCCTGGGTTCCTGTAAGGCCTCAATGTTAGATGTATAGCTGCTGACTTCAGTTTCTCTCAGCACTGGTTAGAGGCTGGTTATATACGGCATGCAGTATGCTCCTATCCCAGGTAGTCCGTTTAGGAGTGGGGCAGCATAACCCACATCACCCCAGCACAGGCCACCTTAGGGTCTTGGGAGTACCTCAGCTACACCTCCAATCAGCACTGTTTCTGCACTTTTATCGACCTGCAAGCAGAGTATAATCCTCCGGATCCGTATTCAGGGCTTGAGGTCCCTCTGACAGATAGATCACAATCTCTTTAGGTCTCTCCAATAGATAGGTAGATCCTCCTCCTTACCGTCCTCACCAGGATACAGGATACAAGCTGTGGCCCCAGCAACTGGGCCGGGCGGCTGTAGAGGGCTTCCGATGTCCGCTGCTCAATTACTTAGCAGCTAGGGGCCGGTGCAGTGTATCACTCTACACCTATGGCCAAAGGATCGTAGCGGGTGGGGGTGATCGGTGCCTCGCACTCCTCCAGGACGCCAGATTTCGCGCGTTTCTCACTGCCTCTCTCACCGCTCCTCCCACTTCCGGAAACCCACAGATTATATTCTTACATCCAAGGTGTCCCAAATCAGACTGGTCCTATGCTAATCAGTATCCACACTGCAGCAAATTCTTACCTGATAAATGTATTTCTCTTGTGGTGTATCTAGTCCATGGATCATCCATTACTTGTGGAATATTCTCATTCCCAACAGGAAGTTGCAAGAGGACACCCACAGCAGAGCTGCTATATAGCTCCTCCCCTAACTGCCATATCCAGTCATTCGACCGAAACAAGCCGAGAAAGGAGAAACCATAGGGTGCAGTGGTGACTGTAGCATTAATCTAAAATTTTGGACCTGCCTTAAAATGACAGGGTGAGCCGTGGGACTGGATACACCAGAAGAGAAATAAATTTATCAGGTAAGCATAAATTGTGTTTTCCTCTTGTAAGGTGTATCCAGTCCACGGATCATCCATTACTTGTGGGATACCAATACCAAAGCTAAAGTACACGGATGAAGGGAGGGACAAGGCAGGTACTTAAACGGAAGGTACCACTGCCTGTAAAACATTTCTCCCAAAATAGCCTCAGAAGAAGCAAAAGTATCAAATTGTAGAATTTGGAAAAAGTATGAAGCGAAGACCAAGTCGCAGCCTTGCAACTCTGTTCAACAGAAGCCTCATTTTTAAAGGCCCAAGTGGAAGCCACAGCTGTAGTAGAATGAGCTGTAATTCTTTCAGGAGGCTGCTGTCCAGCAGTCTCATAGGCTAAGCGGATTATGCTTCTTAGCCAAAAAGAAAGAGAGGTTGCCGAAGCCTTTTGACCTCTCCTCTGTCCAGAGTAAACAAACAAAACATGTGTTTGACGAAAATCTTTAGTAGCTTGTAAGTAAAACTTTAAAGCACGAACCACGTCCAGATTATGTAAAGACGTTCCTTCTTTGAAGAAGGATTAGGACACAATGATGGAACAACAATCTCTTGATTGATATTCTTAGTAGACACCACCTTAGGCAAAAACCCAGGTTTTGTACGCAGAACTACCTTATCTGCATGGAAGATCAGATAAGGAGAATCACATTCTAAAAGCAGATAACTCGGAGACTCTACGAGCCGAGGAAATAGCCATCAAAAAAAGAACTTTCCCAAGATAAAAGCTTGATATCTATGGAATGAAGAGGTTCAAAACGGAACCCCTTGAAGAAACTTTAAGAACCAAATTTAAGCTCCATGCGGGGGAGCAACAGGTTTTAAACACAGGCTTGATTCTAACCAACGCCTGACAAAACGCCTGATACGTCTGGAACATTCCGCCAGAACGCTTGTGCAAAAGAATAAACAGTGCAGAGTTCTGTCCCTTTAAAGAACTAGCTGATAATCCTTTCTCCAAACCCTCTTGGAGAAAAGACAATATCCTGGGAATCCTAATCCTTACTCCATGAGCAACTCTTGGATTCACACCAATAAAGATATTTTACGCCATATCTTATGCTAAAATTTTCCTGGTAAACAGGCTTTCGTGCCTGTATTAAGGTATCAATGACACGACTCGGAGAAGCCACGCTTGATAAAATCAAGCGTTCAATTTCCATGCAGTCAGTCTCAGAGAAATTAGATTTGGGATGATTGAAAGGACCTGAAGTAGAAGGTCATCGTCTCAAAGGCAGAGTCCAAGGTGCAAAGGATGACATGTCCACTAGGTCTGCATACCAAGTCCTGCGTGGCACGCAGGCGCTATCAAAATCACCGATGCTCTCTCCTGCTTGATTTTGGCAATCAGTCGAGGGAGCAGAGGAAAACGGTGCAAACAAGTTAAGCCAGGTTGAAAGACCAAGGCGCTGCTAGAGCATCTATCAGCGTCGCTTCCGGGTCCCTGGACCTGGATCCGTAATAAGGAAGCTTGGCGTTCTGGCGAGACGCCATGAGATCCAGTTCTGGTTTGCCCCAACGATGAATTAATTGAGTAAACACCTCCGGATGGAGTTCCCACTCCCCTGGATGAAAAGTCTGACGACTTAGAAAATCCGCCTCCCAGTTCTCTACACCTGGGATATGGATCGCTTATAGGTGGCAAGAGTGTTTCTCTGCCCAGCGAATTATTTTGGAGACTTCTAACATCGCTAAGGAACTCCTTGTTCCCCCTTGATGGTTGATGTAAGCCACAGTCGTGATGTTGTCCGACTGAAATCTGATGAACCTCAGGGTTGTTAACTGAGGCCAAGCCTGAAGAGCATTGAATATTGCCCTCAATTCCAGAATATTTATTGGGAAGGAATTTCTCCTCCTGGAGTCCACGATCCCTGAGCCTACAGGGAGTTCCAGACTGCACCCCAACCTAGAAGGCTGGCATCTGTCATTACAATTGTCCAATCTGGCCTGCGAAAGGTCATACCTTTGGACAGATGGACCCGAGATAGCCACCAGAGAAGAGAATCTCTGGTCTCTTGATCCAGATTTAGTAGAGGGGACAAATCTGTGTAATCCCCATTCCACTGACTGAGCATGCATAGTTGCAGCGGTCTGAGATGTAGGCCGCGCAAACAGAACTATGTCCATTGCCCGCTACCATTAAGCCGATTACCTCCATGCACTGAGCCACCGAAGGGCGCGGAATAGAATGGAGAACACGGCAAGAATTTAGAAGTTTTGATAACCTGGACTCCGTCAGGTAAATTTTCATTTCTACAGAATCTATCAGAGTCCCTAGGAAGGAGACTCTTGTGAGTGGGGACAGAGAACTCTTTTCCTCGTTCACTTTCCACCCGTGCGACCTCAGAAATGCCAGAACTATGTCCGTATGGGACTTGGCAATTTGGAAATTTGACGCCTGTATCAGGATGTCGTCTAGATAATGGGCCATTGCTATGCCCCGCGGCCTTAGGACTGCCAGAAGCGACCCCCAGAACCTTTGTAAAAATTCTTGGGGCTGTAGCTAACCCCGAAGGGAAGAGCCACAAACTGGTAATGCCTGTCCAGAAAGGCAAACCTTAGGAACCGATGATGATCTTTGTGTATCGGAATGTGAAGGTAAGCATCCTTTAGATCCACCGTAGTCATATATTGACCCTCCTGGATCATAGGTAGGATGGTCCGAATAGTTTCCATTTTGAATGATGGAACTCTGAGGAATTTGTTTAAGATCTTTAGATCCAAGATTGGTCTGAAGGTTCGCTCTTTTTTGGGAACCACAAACAGATTTGAGTAAAATCCCTGTCCCTGTTCCTCTTTTGGAACTGGATGGATTACTCCCATAACTAGGAGGTCTCGCACACAGTGTAAGAATGCCTCTTTCTTTATCTGGTTGACAGATAATCGTGAAAGGTGAAATCTCCCTTGTGGAGGAGAAGTCTTGAAGTCCAGAAGATACCCCTGAGATATAATCTCCAACGCCCAGGGATCCTGAACATCTCTTGCCCACGCCTGGGCGAAGAGAGAAAGTCTGCCCCCTACTAGATCCGTTACCGGATAGGGGGCCATTCCTTCATGCTGTCTTAGAGGCAGCAGCAGGTTTTTTTGGCCTGCTTGCCTTTGTTCCAGGACTGGTTAGGTTTCCAGGCCGTCTTGGACTGAGCAAAAGTTCCCTCTTGTTTTGTAGCAGAGGAAGTTGATGCTGCACTGCCTTGAAGTTTCGAAAGGCACGAAAATTAGACTGTTTGGCCCTTGATTTGGGACCTGTCCTGAGGAAGGGCATGACCTTTACCTCCAGTAATGTCAGCAATAATTTCCTTCAAACCAGGCCCCGAATAGGGTCTGCCCCTTGAAGGGAATGTTAAGTAGTTTAGACTTTGAAGTCACGTCAGCTGACCAAGATTTGAGCCATAGCGCCCTACGCGCCTGGATGGCAAATCCAGAATTCTTAGCCGTTAGTTTAGTCAAATGAACAATGGCATCAGAAACAAAAGAATTAGCTAGCTTAAGTGCTTTAAGCTTGTTAAGTATGTCCTCCAATGGAGTCGTTGTCTGTAAAGCCTCTTCCAGAGACTCAAACCAGAACGCCGCAGCAGCAGTGACAGGAGCAATGCAAGGGGCTGCAGGATAAAACCTTGTTGAATAAACATTTTCTTAAGGTAACCCTCTAATTTTTTTATCCATAGGATCTGAAAAAGCACAACTGTCCTCGACAGGGATAGTAGTACGCTTTGATAAAGTAGAAACTGCTCCCTCCACCTTAGGGACCATTTGCCATAAGTCATGTGTGGTGGCGTCTATGGGAAACATTTTTCTAAAAATAGGAGGGGGGGGGGAAACGGCACACCGGGTCTATGCCACTCTTTATTAATAATTTCTGTAAACCTTTTAGGTATTGGAAAAACCTCAGTACACACCGGCACTGCAAAGTATTTATCCAGTCTACACAATTTCTCTGGCACTGCAATTGTGTCACAGTCATTCAGAGCAGCTAAAACCTCCCTAAGCAGTACACGGAGGTTCTCAAGTTTAAATTTAAAAGTAGAAATATCAGAATCAGGTTTCCCTGAGTCAAAGATATCACCCACAGACTGAAGCTCTCCTTCCTCAGCTTCTGCATATTGTGAGGCAGTATCAGACATGGCTCTTAAAGCGTCTGTATGCTCTGTATTACGCCTAACACCAGAGCTATCACGCTTTCCTCTAAATTCAGGTAGTCTGGCTAATACCGTTGACAGTGTATTATCCATGACTGCCGCCATGTCTTGTAAAGTAATCGCTATGGGTGTCCTTGATGTACTTGGCGCCATTTGAGCGTGAGTCCCTTGAGCGGGAGTCAAAGGGTCTGACACGTGGGGAGAGTTAGTCGGCATAACTTCCCCCTCGTCAGAATCCTCTGGTGATAAATTTATTAAAGGCAAAAGCTGATCTTTATTGTTTAAAGTGAAATCAATACATTTAGTACACATTATAATATGGGGTTCCACCATGGCTTTTAAACATAATGAACAAGGAGTTTCCTCTATGTCAGACATGTTTATACAGACTAGCAATGAGACTAGCAAGCTTGGAAAACACTTTAAATCAAGTTAACAAGCAAATATAAAAAAAATGGTACTGTGCCTTTAAGAGAAACAAATTTTGTCAAAATTTGAAAAACAGTGAAAAAAAGGCAGTAATTCAAACAAAATTTTTACAGTGTATGTAATAGGTTAGCAGAGCATTGCACCCACTTGCAAATGGATGATTAACCCCTTAATGTAAAAAACGGATAAAAAAAACGAAATAAAAGTTTTTTAAACAGTTACAACAACTGCCACAGCTCAGCTGTGGCCCTACCTTCCTCAATAAACGACTTTTGAAGCCTTTAGAGCCCTTCAGAGATGTCCTATAGCATGCAGGGGACTGCTGAGGGAAGCTGAATGTCTCTGTCTGTAATTTTAACTGCGCAAAAAAGCGCTAAAATAGGCTCCTCCCACTCATACTACAACAGTGGAAAGCCTCAGGAAACTGTTTCTAGGCCAAAATCAAGCCAGCCATGTGGAAAAAACTAGGCCCCAATAAGTTTTATCACCAAAGCATATATAAAAACGATTAAACATGCCAGCAAACGTTTTATATTGCCATATTATCAGAGTATATATCTCTGGTAGTAAGCCTGATACAAGTCGCTATTAAATCACTGTTTTTAGGCTTAACTTACATTAATCAGGTACCAGCAGCATTTTCTAGTCCCTAGAAAAAAATTAAAACTGCACATACCTCAATAGCAGGATAACCTGCACGCCATTCTCCCTCTGAAGTTACCTCACTCCTCAGACATATGTGAGAACAGCAGTGGATCTTAGTTACAAGCTGCTAAGATCATAGAAAACGCAGGCAGATTCTTCTTCTAAATACTGCCTGAGATAAAATAGTACAACTCCAGTACTATTTGAAAATAACAAACTTTTGATTGAAGAAAAAACTAACTATATTTTACCACTCTCCTCTTACTACCTCCATCTTTGTTGAGAGTTGCAAGAGAATGACTGGATATGGCAGTTAGGGGAGGAGCTATATAGCAGCTCTGCTGTGGGTGTCCTCTTGCAACTTCCTGTTGGGAAGGAGAATATCCCACAAGTAATGGAAGATCCATGGACTGGATACACCTTACAAGAGAAACAGAATTTATGCTTACCTGATAAATTTATTTCTCTTGTGATGTATCGAGTCCACGGATTCATCCATACTTGTGGGATATTCTCCTTCCTTACAGGAAGTGGCAAAGAGAGCACCCACAGCAGAGCTGTCTATATAGCTCCTCCCCCCAGTCATTCAACCGAAGGCTAGGAAGAAAAAGGAGAAACTATAGGGTGCAGAGGTGATTGAAGTTTTTAAAATAAAAATATACTACCTGTCTTAAATAAACAGGGCGGGCCGTGGACTCGATACATCACAAGAGAAATAAATTTATCAGGTAAGCATAAATTCTGTTTTCTCTAGTAAGATGTATCGAGTCCACGGATTCATCCATACTTGTGGGATACCAATACCAAAGCTTTAGGACACGATGAAGGGAGGGACAAGACAGGTACCTTAAACGGAAGGCACCACTGCTTGTAGAACCTGTCTCCCAAAAATAGCCTCCGAAGAAGCAAAAGTATCGAATTTGTAAAATTTGGAAAAAGTATGAAGCGAAGACCAAGTCGCCGCCTTACAAATCTGTTCAACAGAAGCCTCATTTTTAAAAGCCCATGTGGAAGCCACTGCTCTAGTAGAATGAGCAGTAATTCTTTCAGGAGGCTGCTGGCCAGCAGTCTCATAAGCCAAACGGATGATGCTTTTCAGCCAAAAAGAAAGAGCGGTAGCTGTAGCCTTTTGACCTCTCCGCTTACCAGAATAAACAACAAACAATGAAGATGTTTGATGGAAATCCTTAGTTGCTTGTAAGTAGAACTTTAAAGCACGAACCACATCCAGATTGTGCAACAGACGTTCCTTCTTTGATGAAAGATTAGGACACAGAGAAGGAACAACAATTTCCTGATTGATATTCCTATTAGAAACAACCTTAGGAAGGAATCCAGGTTTGGTACGCAAAACCACCTTATCTGCATGGAAAACAAGGTAAGGTGAGTCACACTGTAAAGCAGATAACTCAGAAACTCTTCAAGCCGAAGAGATAGCTACTAAAAACAAAACTTTCCAAGATAGAAGCTTAATATCTATGGAATGCATAGGTTCAAACGGAACCCCTTGTAGAACTTTAAGAACCAAGTTCAGGCTCCATGGCGGAGCAACGGGTTTAAATACAGGCTTGATCCTGACTAAAGCCTGACTAAACGCATGAACGCCTGGGACATCTGCCAGACTTTTGTGTAAAAGAATAGACAAAGCAGATATCTGTCCTTTTAAGGAACTAGCTGATAATCCCTTCTCCAATCCTTCTTGGAGAAAAGACAATATTCTAAGAATCCTATTCTTACTCCATGAGTAACCCTTGGATTCACACCAAAAAAGATATTTGCGCCAAATCTTATGATAGATTTTCCTGGTGACAGGCTTTCTAGCTTGAATCAGGGTATCAATGACAGACTCAGAGAAACCACGCTTTGATAGAATCAGGCCTTCAATCTCCAAGCAGTCAGACGCAGAGGAATTAGATTTGGATGCTTGAATGGACCTTGGATTAGAAGGTCCTGCCTCATTGGCAGAGTCCACGGTGGAACAGATGACATGTCCACTAGGTCTGCATACCAAGTCCTGCGTGGCCACGCAGGTGCTATCAGAATCACTGAAGCTCTCTCCTGCTTGATTCTGGCAACCAGACGTGGGAGGAGAGGAAACGGTGGAAATACATAGGCCAGATTGAAGGACCAGGGCACTGCTAGAGCATCTATCAGTACCGCCTGGGGATCCCGGGACCTGGACCCGTAACAAGGAAGTTTTGCGTTCTGACGGGATGCCATCAGATCCAATTCTGGAGTGCCCCATAGCTGAGTCAGCTGGGCAAATACCTCCGGATAGAGCTCCCACTCCCCCGGATGAAAAGTCTGACGACTTAGAAAATCCGCCTCCCAGTTCTCTACCCCTGGGATTTGGATTGCTGAGAGATGGCAAGAGTGATCCTCCGCCCATCGGATTATTTTGGTTACCTCCTTCATCGCTAGAGAACTCCGTGTTCCTCTTTGATGATTGATATAAGCTACAGTCGTGATGTTGTCCGACTGAAATCTGATGAATTTGGCCGCAGCTAGCTGAGGCCACGCCTGAAGCGCATTGAATATCGCTCTCAGTTCTAGAATGTTTATCGGGAGGAGAGTTTCCTCCCGAGACCATAAGCCCTGTGCTTTCAGGAGTTCCAGACTGCACCCAGCCTAGCAGGCTGGCATCTGTCGTTACTATGAGCCACTCTGGCCTGCGGAAACATATTCCCTGAGACAGGTGGTCCTGAGACAACCACCAGAGAAGAGAATCTCTGGTCTCCTGGTCCAGATGCAGTTGAGGAGATAAATCTGCATAATCCCCATTCCACTGATTGAGCATGCATAGTTGCAGTGGTCTGAGGTGTAGGCGGGCAAAAGGAACTATGTCAATTGCCGCTACCATGAGCCCGATTACCTCCATACACTGAGCCTCTGATGGCTGAGGAATGGAATGAAGAGCTCGGCAAGTGGTTAAGAGTTTTGATTTTCTGACCTCCGTCAGAAATATTTTCATTTCTACCGAGTCTATCAGAGTCCCTAGGAAGGAACTCTTGTGAGAGAGAAGAGAGAACTCTTTTTTATGTTCACCTCCCACCCGTGAGATCTCAGAAAATCCAACACGATGTCTGTGTGAGACTTGGCAAGCTGAAAAGTCGACGCCTGAATTAAGATGTCGTCTAGATAAGGCGCCACTGCTATGCCCCGCGGTCTTAGAACCGCCAAGAGGGACCATAGCACCTTTGTGAAAATTCTGGGAGCCGTGGCCAACCCGAAGGGAAGGGCCACAAACTGGTAATGCCTGTCCAGAAAGGCGAATCTGAGGAATTGATGATGATCTCTGTGAATAGGGATGTGTAGATACGCATCCTTTAAGTCCACGGTAGTCATATATTGACCCTCCTGGATCAACGGTAGAATAGTCCGAATAGTCTCCATCTTGAATGATGGTACTCTGAGGAATTTGCTTAGAATTTTGAGTTCCAAGATTGGTCTGAAAGTTTCCCTCTTTTTTTGGGAACCACAAACAGGTTTGAGTAAAACCCTAGCCCTTGTTCCGCTTTTGGAACTGGGCAGATCACTCCCATGGTATGTAGGTCTTCTACACAGCATAAGAACGCCTCTCTCTTTGTCTGGTTTGCAGACAATTGAGAAATGTGAAATCTCCCCCTTGGGGGGTGTCTTTGAAGTCCAGAAGATATCCCTGGGAGAGAGAGTCTGCCCCCTACTAGATCCGGTCCCGGATCGGGAGCTACCCCTTCATGCTGTCTTAGAGGCAGCTGCAGGCTTCTTGGCCTGTTTACCGTTGTTCCAAGCCTGGTTAGGTCTCCAGACTGACTTGGGCAAAATTCCCCTCTTGCTTTGCAGCAGGGGAAGCTGAAGCGGGACCACCCTTGAAGTTCTGAAAGGAACGAAAATTATTTTGTTTGGTCCTCATTTTATTTGTTTTATCCTGAGGGAGGGCATGGCCTTTCCCTCCAGTGATGTCTGAAATAATCCCTTTCAGTTCAGGCCCGAATAGGGTCTTTCATTTGAAAGGGATGTTCAAAAGTTTAGATTTTGATGACACATCAGCAGACCAGGACTTAAGCCATAATGCCCTGCATACTAAAATGGCAAAACCTGAATTCTTTGCCACTAATTTAGCCAGTTGGAAAGCGGCATCTGTAATGAAAGAATTAGCCAACTTAAGGGCCTTAATTCTGTCCATAATATCCTCTAATGGAGTCTCCATCTGAAGAGCCTCTTCTAGAGCCTCGAACCAGAAAGCAGCTGCAGTAGTTACAGGAACAATGCATGCAATAGGTTGGAGAAGAAAACCTTGATGAACAAAAATTTTCTTCAGGAGACCTCTAATTTTTTATCCATCGGATCTTTGAAAGCACAACTGTCTTCAATAGGTATAGTTGTACGCTTAGCAAGAGTAGAAATAGCTCCCTCCACCTTAGGAACCGCCTGCCACGAGTCCTGCATGGTGTCAGATATGGGAAACATTTTCTTAAAGACAGGAGGGGGAGCGAACGGAATACCTGGTCTATCCCACTCCTTAGTAACAATATTCACAATCCTCTTAGGGACTGGAAAAACATCAGTGTAAACAGGAACCTCTAAGTATTTGTCCATTTTACACAATTTCTCTGGGACCACTATAGGGTCACAATCATCTAGAGTCGCTAATACCTCCCTGAGCAATAAGCGGAGGTGTTCAAGCTTAAATTTAAAGGCCGTCATATCAGAATCTGTCTGAGGGAGCGTCTTTCCTGAATCAGAAATTTCTCCCTCAGATAACAAATACCTTACCCCTACTTCAGAACATTGTGAGGGTATATCGGATACGGCTACTAAAGCGTCAGACGGCTCAGCATTTGTTCTTAACCAAGAGCTGTCACGCTTTCCTTGTAAACCAGGCAGTTTAGATAAAACCTCTGTGAGGGTTGTATTCATAACTGTGGCCATGTCTTGTAAAGTAAATGAATTTGACGCACTAGAGGTACTTGGCGTCACTTGTGAGGGCGTTAATGGTTGTGACACTTGGGGAGAGCTAGATGGCAAATCCTCATTTTCTTCTGTCTGAGAATCATCTATTGCTATATTTTTAAGTGCTAAAATATGCTCTTTATTATTTATAGACATATCAGTGCAAGTGGGACACATTCTAAGAGGGGGTTCCACAATGGCTTCTAAACACATTGAACAAGGATTTTCCTTGATGTCAGACATGTTAAACAGGCTAGTAATGAAACAAGCAAGCTTGGAAAACACTTTAATCAAAGGAAATAATACTTAGAAAAAACGGTACTGTGCCTTTAAGAGAAAAAAACGATGCACAAACTCTGCAAAACAGTGTAAAAAAGCAGTAAACTCAATGAAATTTTACAGTAGCATCATAAAGCCTTAATAACTTTGCACAGCCAGACAAACAATTAACCCCTTAATGTAAAAACCGGATTGACAAAAAGTAAAAAAACAGTAAAAAAAACGTTCAGCACCTTGCCTACCTGCCCTTTAGGATAGATTTGTGGGGGAAAAAAACTTCTTTTAAGCCCTCAAACACAGCAGGACCCTCTGGAGAAGCAGCTGGACGTCTCTGAGTAAAAGAAACTGTGCAACTGAGAAACGAAAATAGGCCCTTCCCACCTCACTCGATGTTATGGGGCCTAAAAGAAACACACCAGAGTGTTTCTAAACTAGCCATGTGGGTTAATAACCCTTAAATAAGCCACAATGACCCCTTAAAGTCCCTCAAAAAACGTTATGTTTTCAATCATCCCTTTTCTACCAGAGAGTGAATAGTACACATCGGTACCATTTAAAATAACAAACTAACATTTTTGTCACCACACTCAATTTACCCTTCCTAGTACTTAGAGTAGGCAAAGAGAATGACTGGGGGGTGGAGCTAAAGGATGCTGTGGGTGCTCTCTTTGCCACTTCCTGTAAGGAAGGAGAATATCCCACAAGTATGGATGAATCCGTGGACTCGATACAGCTTACAAGAGAAAAGCTTAGATGTCTTCTTTTTCAAATATAGATAGCAAGAAAACGAAGAAAAATTGATAATAGGAGTAAATTAGAAAGTTGCTTAAAATTGCATGTTCTATCTGAATCAGATAGAAAAACATTCGAAGAAAGAAAAAATTACTTACAGTCCGCATAACTTTATTCTGTCCATTTTTCATGCCCTTGATATTGATTTATCAGAACTGCCCTGACTTTCCTCCAGTTCATAATGTTGTTTTCCATTAATATTGTGCTGGGGACCTTATTTCTGAGACTTCTAGAAATGGATTACATATCCAATATAGTATAAATCAGGGCTGGTTTCATGAATTTGAAAATATCTAGTCAGTGTATGTAGCAAGTTTATAATTAATTTGTTTCTGTATTTGTTCCTATAGATACAGGTTAAATAGTATGTTGATTAGGGGATATAAAGTTTTTTTTTTAGTGTATGTCACACATTGTTATATATATTCTTGTTTTTCATTTCTTTGTTTTGTATGTTTGGGTTTTTTTTTTCTAGGACATATTGTCTTGATAAAGGTTCCACTTGGGGACGAAACTTCGACATGTGATCTACAAATTTCTAATGAATAAAGTCTAAATGTATTTCATACAAATCCTGTGAGTGCCCATACTTAAGAGACAGACAAATACACACACACGAAAATTATGCTTACCTGATAAATGTATTTTCTTTTTTGACACAATGTCCACGGATCATCTAATTACTATTGGGAATATCACTCCTGCCCAGCAGGAGGCAGCAAAGAGAACCACAGCAAATCTGTTAAATATCACCTCCCTTCCCCCTCCCACCCCAGTCATTCAACAGAAGTAAAGGAGAGAAAGGAGCAACAAGGTGCAGAGGTGTCTGAAGTTTATAACATACCAACGACCTGTCTTACAAGAACAGGGCGGCCCGTGGACTCATCGTGTCAAGAAATAAATTTATGAGGTAAGCATTTCTAATGATACAATGAGTCCACGGATCATCTAATTACTATTGGGAATCAATACCCAAGCTAGAGTACACAGATAAGGGAGGGACAAGACAGGTAACTTAAACAGAAGGCACCACTGCTTGAAGAACTTATCTCCCAAAAGCGGCCTCGGCCGAGGCAAAAGTATCAAATTTATAGAATTTTGAAAAAGTGTGAAGAGAAGACCAAGTTGTAGCCTTGCAAATCTGTTCCACAGAAGCTTCATTCCTGAATGCCCATGAGGAAGAAACAGCCCTCGTGGAATGAGCCGTAACTCTCTCTGGAGGTTGCTGTCCAGCAGTCTCATAGCTAAATAACAATAATAGAACACCTCTACACCTCAGCTTCTTTGCCGAGGTGCCTACCTGACCTGCTACACCGGAGATTTGTCAATCCCTTTACTAGATAAACGATCCAGACTCCAGCAGCAGACAAAATGAGCCGTTCTCCGGTCCTAGAAACGCATGATTTTCTGAAAGCATGCGTTTCTAGACAGACGCTGAGATTCTCTTCCTCCGCACTCAGAAGTGAGGAAAAGTGGCGCGCAATGGAGATTGCTGCCTCACATAGCTCTGCCCCTCGTGGGCACCCCAAAAACAACAATCTCCCGTTCAGCATTTTGTTAAAGTTTAACCGCCGGGAGTAGCGGAACCACCAGAGAGTAATTACCAAGCAGTTTTTTCTCAGACCCAGTGCCTGCATAAACGGCTGTCATATGAGTCCTCTCCAGTATAGGAGAGTTTAATTGTCCCTTTTTAAAATAAAGTGCCTTCATATTAAAATGGCCCTCTTGTCATTTGTCTTGAAATAAAGCGCCCACTTTTTCTGTGTCTTTTTCCTTCCCAGAAATAATAAAGTCAGCACTTACCTCGCAAATCTGCCCGACAGCAAGGCAGCTCACTGAGATCCTCTCCCTCACATAGACCTGTGGAAAGAAAAAAAGACTGAGTAATTTCACTCAGGCTTTCAGAGTTAGTGCAGCATAAATTACATGGGAGGCGCAGTGAGAATTATGTCCCACAAGTTCCCATTGCTCTAAAGCCACCACTGCTCTACTGAAGAGACTGATATGGACTACGGCTACACCCTAGGACAAAGCAGCACAATCTTGTACTACTGAAGAGACTGATGTGGACTACGGCTACAGCCTAGGACAAATCAGCAAACTCTTGTACTACTGAAGAGACTGATATGGACTACAGCTACACCCTAGGACAAATCAGCACAATCTTGTACTACTGAAGAGACTGATATGGACTACAGCTACACCCTAGGACAAAGCAGCACTCTTGTACTACTGAAGAGACTGATGTGGACTACGGCTACAGCCTAGGACAAAGCAGCACTCTTGTACTACTGAAGAGACTGATATGGACTACAGCTACACCCTAGGACAAAGCAGCACTCTTGTACTACTGAAGAGACTGATATGGACTACAGCTACACCCTAGGACAAAGCAGCACTCTTGTACTACTGAAGAGACTGATGTGGACTACGGCTACAGCCTAGGACAAATCAGCACAACCTTGTACTACTGAAGAGACTGATATGGACTACGGCTACAGCCTAGGACAAATCAGCACAATCTTGTACTACTGAAGAGACTGATGTGGACTACAGCTACACCCTAGGACAAATCAGCACAATCTTGTACTACTGAAGAGACTGATGTGGACTATGGCTACACCCTAGAACA